>NC_090648.1:354236995-354536995 GCF_040937935.1 Hyperolius riggenbachi
TTTCTTTAGTCTTTTTAAAAGTACTCATGGGAGAGGACCATTGCAATGGGTGCTGGGAAGCCACTCTCCTGTGCACACTATTCTGGCAGTTGGGTTGTGCCGTTGCCATTCAGGAAGTGCTTTTGAAAATAAAGTAATTCCTGAGAATCCCCCGTGAGGAGATGGAGAAGTCCAAAACCTGTCAGATTTGTCACATTTCTACTGCCTACTTTAAGTGAAAGGAATATCTGAAAAAAAAATGTTAGCGCCTTTTACTGTTGGACAAATGTACAATTAATACACATGTATTTTAAATGTTAAAAATGTTCACAATAGTGGTTCTTTAATAATACTTTGGGGATGACTTAAAGTGAACCTGAGATGAAAGCCATCTCAGATTCTATACTTACCTTAGGCACCGTTGAGGCCGCTCAGTCCCTCACTGTCTCCTCTGGTGGCTCCAGTCCGCTGCAATACGGCCCGAAAGCCTGGTCAAGTCGTGCTATGTCGCGCACGCACGGCCTGGCCCGTCGCGCTCCCATCCCTAAGAACGTTCTGCACCTGTGCAGTAGTACTCTTTTCATCTCAAGTTCACTTTAATATTTACACCTATTCTGCTAACCAAAATACATTATACTGTATATCTTTAAGGCTCAATAAACTTTAATTAATTTCCTCAAAACATTGCCACTTCTTTTGTGATGTATAGTCTAAGACCAGGGGTGATTTCTCCTAGCTGTAGATGAGCTTGAAAATTATGCAAAACCACCCCAAATACATCATGTGAATGGCACGAGTGAGCCCTAGGTACTACCATTGGTAACATGATGAAGATTACTGATGTTGTTGTTCTCCTTCTGCTGTTTTGGTGCAAAATTAGTTTTTTTCAGTTACCAATATGGCAGTTTTGCTTTACATTCTATTATTTGACTGCATACATGTGTTAGGGGTTGTGCATGTTATTGTTGCCTTGAAAAATATCAAGTGTTTTCAGTCTGGCTCTATGTGTTGGAAAGATTAGAGGCAAACATTTTTTTCAGCTTGATTACTTTTTTTTATGTATGTATAAAGCATTCCACAGTGCTTATAACATAAACTGGCAGGCAAGTGCTCCCCGCCTTACACCACCAAACAGCTGGTAATAAGTGTATAGCACAGCCTTGGAAAGGGGTTCACTTTGCAACCAAAACATGGATCAGCAGGCAGGGATGCTGTGTTTCTTTCACAATTCTCTAGGTCACACTGCTGAGTGCTGGACAGTGGACAGCACTCAGCAAGGGCTACTCCTCTTGGTCTCATTACTACCATCAAGGCAGACAGGAATACCACCTGATGCATTGTCTACCTCATGTGAATGTAACTGGTGCATGTGTCCATTAATAAGTTGTGGTGGCTACTTACAGTATGTGTGAGCTTAGCTGCTCAGTTCACCTGCCCCAGTGATGGCTACCCCTCACAATGTGAAGATGAGAGTCCATGCCTATCACACTACTGAGAGCTGCAGAAGGCTTCATTTCTTGGCCACCCCCTAGTGAGCACTTATGGCATAGTAAGCAATTACCTATACAAAAAGTTGATATTTAGGCCTATATCATATTACCTTTTCACCTCAGTTGTCACCGAGGAAATATTTTCAAGCCTTATCAATAAAATACCTTTAACGCTCCCACTAACGAAGAAATTACTTAAAATAAGTGTTACATTACTTGTTTTACCTACTTTTTAGTACTTTTTAAATTGCAAGGTGTTGAAAACGTATTTTTTTGACAAGAGGGAAAATTACCTCCTAGGAGTAAACAAAAGAGAAAAGTTAATTGGATAAGGGCCACACGCACGCAGTGAGAGTTGCATCACGTTTCCTGTAACACTGTGAATGCAACGGAACACAAAAGTGACGTTGAATGTTATACGATCGTTGCATTGCATACAGTTAATGATAAGTATGCTTCACTACTGTGAACGCGGGTGTTGTGTGATAAACAAACTGCATGTAGTGTGCTGGGATACTGCACTCTGTCAGACCACACCGCAATGGCCGCACTGTGAACATCGCATTGCTTTTGCATTGCAGTGTGACATTCTGCGTTATAATGCGCCCGCTACGACACACCGCAATGCCCCACTGTGAACCTAGCCAGCGCTGCACTAAGTTCCTTGATTGGCCAGTGAATCGAATAAGGGCCTTTGACTAACAAATCAGGACATACGAGATGAAAATAAACTGATGAGAAAAATAATTTTATAAGTCCTCCTTCTCCTAAAAATGACTTTTTTAGATTTCCCACAGTTTTATTTTATATTTAAATCTAGTTTTTAAGTTTTTACTGTTTCATTGTCTCTGCTCAATGACACATGCATGGAATATGCCACAGCTAAAAATCTCTGAAGTATTGACCCTTTTTACGTTTTTCCTGCTCCAGGAAACCATTTACTGACAGGAAAGTGTTTTATGGCTGTAATAAATTATCAGTGAGGGTTATGCTATAGTCTGACCCAGTCCGACCTGGTCATGACCCGGACAGAAACTGTCACTTACATACCTTTCAGGCAGAGAAAGAAAAAAGGAATACAGCCCAGTTATTTGTATGCTAGACACTGTACATATACATGTCTATCTCATCATGTCACCTCGGTTGTCCTTTAAAGAGTACATGTCTATCTCATCATGTCACCTCGGTTGTCCTTTAAAGAGGAACTGTGAAAATAACAAAATGAATAAAATTGCTAATTTTTTAAAATATTTATATATAAATTATTTAGTGTTTGCCAATTGTAAAATCTTTCCTCTCCCTGATTTACATTCTGAAATGTATCACTGGTGGTGTCATCTTTAGTTCTGCCAGGTGATCTGTACAGAATGTTCGTTACTGAGAGATCTATGCGCATAGGGAGGTATTGTTTGCTTGCTTGGCAATTGGAAAAATATGTTATTTCCCATAATGCAACGAGGTTCTCAGACAGGAAACTGTCAGGACCATGGTTCTGGCATCACAGTGTGAGAGTTGTTTCACCTCAATATCAGCCATACAGGCCCCCTGGTGATCTATTCAAGAAAAGGTAAAGATTTCTCATGGGAAAGGGGTTTCAGCTACTGACTGAAAGAAAGTTCATTCCTTGGCTGAAGTTCCTCGTTAATTTTACACAACATTACAATATTTAGCAGTGGATTGCACTTTCATTATTCTTGAATTTTTACTTAATAAAGAATAATTTATTGTCACCCATGGATCGGCTTTTTAGTAATCAGCAGGAGGTATATTTTATGATTCACGCTGCACCATCCTCCTTTGTCCTTGCTCTATGTCAAAGGAAAGAATTGTGCTTGTTATGAGCAGTGTTACTACAAATACCAGTCAAAAAAGCCGCGCACCATGAAATCTATTAAACCATCACCACACTCATTAACCCTACCTCAGTGTTTTTCCTCAGCAACTCATTCCACAGCACGATTACTTTCACTTGAGAGACTCCTCCACCGAGATAGAAATCCATTTATTTACAGGAAGGCATATCACTTGTTGCTGTAACCCACCATTAATGCCCAGACTGTCACCAGTTTGTCTGCAGAATAATAATCTTATGTTTTTCAGGGAATTGTCTTGTGAAAAGCTATTGTCTTAAGAGAACATTTACAGCGCCTGCATTGTAGCAAATGGGTATCACATCTGACATCTGCACTGGGTGTAATTATGGTGCTGCAGCATTGCTGGTGGCAACATGAAACATTGGTGGCTAGGAACTGTGGAATGAAGGAAACTTTATACGCAGCACGGCGGTCTAAGAGGATGTGGGTTTCCTCCCACATCCCAAAAGCTTACAGATAAGTTTATCAGCCACAGGCTACAATACGGATAGCAAGCTATAACTATGGTAGGGACTAGATTGTAAGCTACTCTGATGTGCACTTAATGACCTGACTATAAACTCTATTAAGCACTACTGAAGATGTCAGTTCTTAAAGAGAACCCGAGGTGGGTTCTAAGAATCCTATTAGATGCTGGGTCTGCATATAATGCCCAGCCTCTGTTGCTATACTGTCTCCCCCCAGGCCCCCCCTGCGCTCTGCTGTCCCCCATAAATCAAACGCCGTGCTAGCAACATTGCTAGCCGGCTGTTTACCTCTACACTGTGTCCCTTCCCACCCTGCTGATTGGAGGGAAGGGACGCAGGCGGGAAGTGGAGATATAGAGGAGGCGGAGGAGCAGCGAGAGTGACAAGTGCAGAGGTAAACAGCTTGCTAGCGACACGCTGCGTGTCGCTAGCACGGCGTTTGATTTATGGGGGCCAGCAGAGCGCAGGGGGAGCCTAGGGGGGATCAGTATAGCAACAGAGGCTGGGCATTATATACAGACCCAGCCTCTGTGTGCTGATAGCATTCTTAGAACCCACCTCGGGTTCTCTTTAATAAATATGCAATAACATAGCTCCTAACTGTCCCTTTTTCAGACAGACAGTCCCTCTTTGGGAACTAAATCCCTCTGTCCCTCTTTCTTTCTGTCTCATTTGTCCCTCTTTCAGGAGTGATGTTCAAATCTAGGTAAATATATGTATTTTTCTCCTGAAAAATGTTTTAATTGACTATAAACTTTTTTCTCAAAGGACTAGAGTGGTTTAAATGATAACACGACATGTTTTGCTTATGAATTCTTTGTGATATGCATGACTAGGAGTGTGGCTAGAGGTGTGGCAGGGGTGTGTCTTAAAGCATCCCTCTTTCTTTACTCAAAAAGTAATAATACACAGAATGTGTCTGGAAAAGAGAAGCAGGCAGAACCTCAAAAGTATTGGAACACAGTAGTGCACAAAGTCTACAGTTTTAAATAGTGGGGAAGTATTAACAGGGGCGCCTTTACCTACTGACCACCCAGGCAGCGGCTTGGAGCCCTTTGATGGGGAAGGCGCAATAAATTACTGTCAGTCCAAGGGGAAATAAAAATTCCTGTCCTGAAAGACCGTTGTAAGGGACTGGAGAGAAAAAGATTTCCTTCTGTTTTAAGAAGGCAAATTACACCAAGCGTTGCTTTTTTAGTAGGAGTGCATTTGGTTCCTTTAATCCCCCTATACATTCCTAGTAGCTTGGGTCACCCTGAGCTGCTTGGTTACTCTGCTCTTTTCACAAATAGCCTTCTGCTAAGTCACGGATAAAGAATCATTCAGAGTTCAGAATTATAGATACTCCCTAAGAAGAAGGTGTCTGGTTTATAGCTGTTCTCTGCCCCTCCACAGAGGTGACAGCGCCCTACCCCCAAATGTTACTGCAGAGCGAGTGAGACAAACAAACAGTAAACTCTGCAGACAGCTGTGTGCTCTGCTAGAATGTCTGCATGTCTAGATGTCAGGAGGATCGCCATGACTAGCTATGGAGAGGTAGGATCATCTGATCCTCTCCCCTACACAGCCTGAACTTCTCCCTGAATTCAACAGGACAGTGTTTGAAGTGTGTAATGGACACAGTGAGGGTTGCAGGTTTTGTCTTTCATTGTGAGAGAGTGAATAGGAGGGCAACATCTAAAGCTCAAACAATGATAATGGACATGTAAGCAATGTGTGTAATTACATCCATCACTACTTATAATTGAAGATGGCATAATAATGTATTTCCATTAATGCTGTCTGTTTGCCCTCTCTCTAATGCTATGTACCACCTCACGATTTTTCCAACGATTTTCCCGATGTCCATCAATTTTTTTTTTGAGCGACAAGTAGTCATTTACACGATGTCGTGACATCGCTTAGCGTTGTGTGGTGAAAAGTGACCGTCACTGAGGATCAAGTAAAGTACTGAGGTCGCTTGACTTCTCGTTCGCGCCCGTCCTGTAATGTCACGTGACATCTCGCATACCCGCTGGCAGGAAGATGAATCGCTGGACGCTTGTCATGAGGGACACCTCGCTGGATCCATCTTCATGTGTTGTTGCAGTCACTGTGGTGAGTGTGGAGCTTAACTTTGCTCGCCCTCACCCTCTGCTCATGCTCCCTCTCCCACTGTCTCTCTGACCAAACAACTGCTACTTGGGGAACAATGTGCACAATTATGTACACTAGTCTGAGCACTCTTCAGGGAAGCCAGTAGCATTTGGAACTATTATTGTGTATTTATGTAGCACTGACATCTTCAGCACTTTACAGAGTACATAGTCATGTCACTGACTGCTCACTGGAGCTTACAATTTCATCCCTACCATAGTCAAACTGTAATGTCCGACCATATTATTATCATGTATTTATATAGCACTGACATCTTCTGCAGTACTTTATATAGCACTGACATCTTCTGCAGTACTTTACAGAGTACATAGTCATGTCACTGACTGTCCTCAGAGGAGCTCACAATCTAATCCTACCATAGTCATAGTCTAATGTCCTACCATATTATTATTATGTATTTATATAGCACTGACATCTTCTGCAGCACTTTACAGAGAACATAGTCATGTCACGGACTGTCCCCAGAGGAGCTCACAATCTAATCCTACCATAGGAGGAGGACGTGTGTTGGGAGAGCTCCTGGACTTCCAGGGAAGGCCTTGGTCTGAGTTGCTGGATCCGGTTCTTGGAGTACTTTCTGGGCATACTTTTTCACCTGAGGGCCCTGCTCCGGGCCTTGCCGGGCAGGGACCTGTCCTGAGCTAACTGGCCGCTCCAGCCATGGAGCGGCCAGCTCATTCCCCCCCTATGACTTCACCTACTTACCTGGGGGACGTTGGGAATTCCTCGGATAAGGACCTCGCTAGCAACGCGGTTGCATGGGTCAGGGCAACGAAGGCATGCATGGAGACCCTGGAACGACTGCGATACAATTTTGCAAGGGCCCGTTTTCGTTACGGCATTAAATGGAAACCGGAGATGCTCTTGCAGGATAAAGACATGCTAGACCTGAGAAAACAAATCATACAACAGAAAACGAAGTTAGCAGAACTTGAGTTGATCGGTGGTCCCTTTTCCGAGCAGTTGGGCTACAAGAAAAGGTTTAAAAAAATGTTGATGACCGACCAATATGTGGATGAGAGTGATACAGAGGATGACTGCATAATCCTGGAGGATGAATGCACCCCCCCGGAGAGACCACCCTGGCTGAAGAAGGAGGAGGTATCCCAGTCTCTCATCCCACCCGGGCAGGGGGTGCATGCAGAAGACCCCAGTGAAAATGAGTTGCAAGTACCGGGTCCTGTGGCGGGTGTTCGGGTGAGTGCCGATGATGCTGGTGCCGCTGCCCTTGCTGCTGGGGGTCCTGGTGGTGTGTTTGCTGCTGGAGTCCCCGGTGAGGCGGTGGGTGGTGACGCTAGTGTTGTCCCTGCTGTGGCCGCAGATGGCATACCCCCCTCTGACTTACCTGGAGGTGGTGGTGTGGCTGTGGCTGCGCAGGCCTCCCCGGACGCTCGCGTGGTTCTTGCCCCTGGTGAATCCTCGGTCCTTGCATCAGAGTCATCTATGGTGGCTGGTGTGGGGTCTGGGGTGAAGCTAGGAGCGGTGCCATGCGCCCAGGACCGTTGGGAAAGCTCTCCGCCGCCTGGGCAAGATGGCGCCGGCCTCCTGAGCGTTGTCCCGTCCGCGCCAGCTCAACTTCCGGTGAGCGGGGCGGAAGTGACGTCCTTTCCGCCTCAATACGGAATCTCCATTGTGGCCAATGCGGCCGAATACGGAATCGCGCCTGCCATTGAAGTAGCGGTAGATTCGCGTCCAAGCGGAATTTCAGACGCGTTTGACGCATCCAAAAGTCCGCATGAAGTCGGAAGTCTGATTGAAAGTAATGGTGGTGGATGCGGAATCCGTCCTGATGCTGCCATAGACGGAAACTCCATTGAAGTAAGTGGAGAAGAAGGCGGAATTTGTCTTAGTGATGCAGGGGATGCATCCCCACTGCCGTTGGAAGCAGGGGATGCTGAAAATCAGATGGCAAACATAGAGTTGCAGAGGGAGGTGACTGCTGAAAACGGAGAAGAGGATGGAATAAGAATTCAAAGGATGCAAGTTGGGGATGTAAGAAGTGTGATTGCAACCACGACCGTGATGCTACAGGAAGATCCACAGGGGAGCGGGGCAGCGTTCCTGGGACTTGTAGATTCCACACTTAGTAAGGAACAAAGTCAGGAAATATTGCATTTAGCAGCGCAGCCAAGCCTGGAGATGGATTTATCTGTGGAGGAGCTTGTGGAGGAAGATATAACGCAAGTAGAAGAATCGGAGCAGGACGGCTCTGATGGTATGGATGTAATTGAAAGCGATGCAGAGCAGTTGGCTTAGAAATTTTTCTCAACTTCTGCTGAAGGAGAGGGCATGAGCTCATTCGAGGACCAGAGCGGAAGCGAGGACACTGAACAGCAGACTGGTGAGATGCAAGACTCTTTATCTAATAAGTCGTATAAGAAAAGAATTAAAAAAAAAGGGAAAAATAAAATAAGTAAGGCAAAAAAGTTAAAAACTGATGTTGGTGGAAAAAAGAGGAGGAGTGGAGAATCTTCTACTGCCCAAGGGGAGATGGGTTCCCAGAGTAAAGAGGGTCCCCCTGCATTCATACAGGAGAGTGAGGGTGGGGATATCTTGATGGTGCGGGAGGGGGAGGGAGGTACCTTTAAGCAAAAAAGCAAAGGGGATAGGGATCTTGACCAGCTCTTTGGGAGAAACCTCCTTTCAGATTTTATATCTGAAGACAAGGGGGATTGTCAAAAAGGGAGTAAAAAAAAAAAGAAAAAAGAGAAACATCCAGAACCACCTCCTCTGGTGGTCGATAACATCATTACTGAATTTAAGACAATTGATTTAACCTACAGGTTGGAAAAAACCCAACTTGTGGTCGTCGACGAACATACTGGCGAGGCTGTCGTTTTGGCAGTGGAGCCGGGGGGATATTACGGGGGCCTGCACCTGGTTGGCAAAGGCAATCCCGATTGCGGCCTCCAGCTCGAGTTCCATGCAGATGGGAAAAAATTCACTGTATGTAATGACATTGTTACCAGATATTCTTTTTCAGGGCGGAAAGAGTGGATAGAGGTCATATTGGGACTCGGGCCGAATGCCCCCAGGTGTGAGCCCCCCCCTCCCCCCGCCTCCACTGCGGTTAGTCCCGTCCAGACGGTCGTCCCGACTCCTGCAGCCAATACTGGTGCTGCCGGAGAAGGTGTGGGCACTGACACTAATACCAGTGTTGTGGTGGGGGCTGGTGGAGATGCTGTGGCTGGGCCAAGGTTGCCAGAGCTAGAAAGCGTGATTAGAGTCGGCTTTCCCGAGCTTGGCCCTGCTCAGAATCCCGGGGCTTTGGTTCCTCTGGCAGCCTCGGCCCAGAGCATCTCAGCGGTCCGTCCGCTTTCTTACTCAAGGGTTGCTAGGGGCGCTGCTCCTGGTAGGAGGGTCCTGGCTCCCCTGGAGACAGGATTAGAGGACGGTGTCCCAGGTCGAAGAAATGTGGTGCGCCTCAAATGGGACCATGCCCTTTTGCCTGTCCCGACTAGGAAACAGTTCACTAAATACCTCTTCGACCTGGGAATAAGGCCGGCGGACCTCTATGCGCTCCTGGCTCCAGGGGATCCTCCGTCTTACTATGATGTGTCCTTCCTCTCCCAGCACGGAATGGAATCCTTCTTAGAAGAGCGCTTAAAGTTCTCTGAGAATGGGGAATGGCACGGGTTTAAGGTCATTCCGTTATCCAGACAGACGCTGGAGAGGAAGGCGCACATTGTAGTCCAGAATGAGAGCATTCCGGTGAGGGACCTGATGACTTGGGTCCAACATTACGCGGACATAATGTCCCCTCCGCACAAGGTCCTGGACGAGCTCGGGATCTGGTGGGGGGAGTATGAGGTGGCGATCCGACTCCATACAAAGGAGGGGGTCGTCACCCATATTCCCCGTTCTGCCCTCATAGGGCAGGACAAAATTATTACCTATTACCCGGGCCAACCCAGGACTTGCAACAGGTGTGGCAGGAGGGGACATTTGGCCAGCGGCTGCCCGGATCCGAGGTGCAGTCGCTGCCAGGAGTTCGGGCACTCTGCATCATCCTGCAGGAGAATCAAATGTAATTTTTGCTTCGATTTTGGCCACCCGTACACGGAGTGCCCGATCTCCTGGGCGACAATGCCCTCGGATCTGAAAGTCGCCATGTTGGCAAGGATGGGAGAGAGCCAAGATGTCCCTGTGGCTGATCCCAATGTGTGTGTAGAGTCTATCCCAGTCCCTAACGTGTCCACGTCCAGTGTGAACCAGTCCTCTGTAGCCCCTTCCCTCAGCTCTCTCCTAGCCAGCATGGCCTCTGTTAGGCAGCCTGGGCCTGAGTCATCGGCTCCCGCCCGGGATGCTGCTCAGGGCGGAGGTGCCCCTCCTCCCAAGGAGCAGCGTGCCAAACCTGTGAGGAGCAGAGAGGGGGGTGGACTTCGGCCCCTCAACGCTGCTCCTGCAGGTTCATCTTCAACACCCATACCTCCTCCAAGGAGGAAGAAGACTCTCCCAGCTGCCACCCCGGCTGCAGGTGGTCCTACCCTTCCCCCTCTTGTCCCTGCAGTGTCCCTCCCCCCTCCTGCCCCCCCAGCTCCTGCAGTGTCCCTTCCCCCTCCTGCCCCTGTTGTCCCGACCCCCTCCCTGGTTCCCCCTGTTACTGCCCCTTCCATCTGCCCCGCTGCCTCGGCCAGTGGTAGTGGTTTTGCCCTTCCCAGTCCTGTCCCTAAGGGTTATGTCTTTTCAGCCCCCTGTCCCACAGATGCAGCCCTTGCCCCTTGGAAAAGGGAGCACCTGTCACCAGCGGACAGGTCATACCTTGAAGAAAAATTTAAAACTAAAAAGAAAAAGGGCGTAAAACCCCTGTCTAGAAGGGATCCCCCTGAGAATCCGAGGGTAGCAGCCAGAGCAGCTGCTCTCCAAAGGAGATTGAAAGAAAAAGAAATAAACTTGTCAAACAGGTTCGGAGTCTTAGCCACCTCCCCTCTTGCCTCTGAGGAAGAGGAGATGGTTGTAGAAAGTCCTGCTTCCACTGGGGAGGCACAGTGACTTGTGTTTATGTTTTTTCTTTTGTAGATGTTGTCTTTTGCTTTATTTTACTGTCTCTGTTTAAGAAGAATAAAGGGAAACCTTCAATCACCCTGATGGCAGTTCCCCCACCACTCATACTGGCAACGATCAACGTTGCTGGTATTAAAATGACCAGAGCTCGAAAATTGGCTTTTTCGATTTTGGCTGCCCACGGGGCTGATGTTTTTTTCCTGCAGGAGACCAGACTCACCTCTGCAGCTGACCTCTGGTTGGCTGAGAGGGACTGGGTGTCCGGTCCGAGTTTTTGGTCACTTGCGGGGGAGCCTGGTAGTGGTGTGGCGGTCCTTTTTAGGGCCGACATGGTAACCTGCCGGCGGGTTATTGAAGTGGAGATGGGGAGGTGTCTGGTCCTAGACGTCTGTGTGAGAGGGCAGGATCTCAGGCTCATCAACATCTATGCCAACCCCAGGTTTAAGGGGGAGAGAAAACGTCTTCTTACACAGATCAGGCCATACCTTTTTTCAGCCTATCCAGTGATCCTGGGTGGTGATTTTAACACCATCACTAGGGCCATGGACAGGGCAAGGGCCCAGGTCCGGATAGGTGTAGATAGCAGGTTTCTAGTTAGATTAGTTAATGAGGCCGATCTGGTGGATGTGCACGTTCGCCACTCCCCAGGTCTCACGGGTTTCACTTTTCAGAGAGGTAGTAGTAGGTCCAGGATAGATAGGTTTTTTGTTTCAGAGAGCCTCATCACTTCAACTCCTAAGTTGTTGGCGGTGGAGTTCTCGGATCACCTTATTCTATCGGTGGGCTTAAACGCTTCGGATGCTCCTCCCAGAGGTCGGGGTATCTGGAGAATGAATTCGTCCCTGCTGCTGGAGGATGAGGTGAGACAATCCTTTGAGGAGTTTTTTCAAGCACAGGTTACCATCCTGGACTGCTTTGACAATAGGTCTGAGTGGTGGGAGGAGGTCAAAAAACGTGTTGTCAGACTTTTTAAGGGTCTAGCTACCCGTAGAGGTTTTGATAGGAAGTTGGCTTACCAGGCTCTAAGGGAGAAGTTGACTGTCCTTGTTTCTGAGGGCGGAGATCCGGGGGAGATCTCTGAGGTCAAACTTCGCCTTAAGCAGCAGCAGTACGACCGGTTGACTTCTTTGGCTCTAGAGAGGGATCATGGAAAGTACCACTCGCCTGACCCTTACCAGAGTTTCAAACAAAGCTCAGCGCTTAAGACGGTCACCGGTCTCAGGGATGGCTCGGGGTCTCTGGCGAAGTCCAGGTCGGAGATCCTAGCCATCGCTAGAGATTTTTATGCTGATCTGCTTGGGGAGAAGCCGCTTGACCAAGCAAGGATGGAAGATTTCTTAGATTCCACACCAGGTATGGGAGATGTTGATATTTCTGCCATAGACTTGACGACGGAGATTACTACAGACGAAGTAGCAAGAGCCATTGCTGGCCTTGCGCCTAAAAAGACCCCGGGTCCGGATGGACTGACGGCTGAGTTCTACAAGGCCTTCACGTCCATCTTGGCCCCTCAATTGGCCGGAGCGTTTAATGACTGCCTTGCTGAGGGTCAGTTGCCACCCTCCATGAGGCAATCTGCCGTGATCCTGTTGTCAAAGGGTCGTGACTCTGAGAGGATTGAGAATTGGCGTCCCATCAGCCTTCTCAACGTCGACAGGAAGATCCTGGCAAAGATTTTGTTCTGGCGGTTGTCTCAGGTGACAGACGTACTTTCCTGCCATCAGCACTGTTCTGTTGTAGGGAGGAGTACACTCTCAGCATTGTTAGCTGTCCGGGAGGTCCTGGAACGGTGCAGGGCTGAGGGTTGGGGAAAGTACCTGCTGACGTTGGATCAGTCCAAAGCTTTTGATCGAGTCAACCACGAGTATCTGTGGCGGTTGCTTACTGTGTATGGTTTGCAGGGGAGGTTTGTAGATTGGCTGCGAACTTTATACAAAGGGGCTGAGAGTTTTATGCTGATCAATGGGTGGATGGGCCAGCTTTTTGAGGTGAGCTCGGGGGTCCGCCAGGGTTGTCCGCTGAGTTCTCTGCTATACGTGTTTGCCATCGACCCCTTCGTGAGAAGGCTAGAGGGCAGCATGCTTGGTGGGGTTCCGGCGGGCGTCTCTGGGAGCTCATCTTTGAAGGTGGTGGCGTATGCCGATGATGTCACTGTGGTGGTCTCGGATGCGGAGGAGGCGTTGGTGGTTGCTGAGGAGATCACCCGGTACTCATTGGCATCTGGCTCCAAGATCAATCCTGATAAGTGCGAAACTCTCTGGATGGGTAAAGATGGAGAGTCCTTTAGACTTCCCGGATCCTTTCCCGTGCCTCAGGACGAAATAAAGATTCTTGGCATCAAATTTGGCCCGGGTGATTACGGCCTGCGAAATTGGGTTAGCAAACTATCAGATGTCGACAGGAAAGTGGTCCGCTGGAAAGGTTGGAGTTTGACCTATAGAGAAAGGATTGACCTGATCAAGACTTACCTGATACCAACATTATTGTATGTCAGTTATGTCACGATTTTGCCAGCATCCCTGTATACCAGGGTCAATGGCTTGTTTTTCCAGATGTTATGGGGGAACAAGCTAAACCATAGAAATATTACCTATAAAGCTAGGCGGGAGGGTGGCCTAGGTATGGTCAACCCGATTGTTTTCTTCTCCTTAATTTTTATCAAGCACAATATTGGTAGCATGTTAATGGAGAACCCGCCTAGTTGGGTAGGGATCTTTCAGACTTGGTGTGAGCCTTACCTTGGAGAATGGAAGAGCGGTGGCCCAGTGAAAAGTCTGAGGAGACTTCATGGCTACCTCCCGACCTATGTCCTGCCTTGTATGAAGAAACTATTGCAGTGGGGATTGGCAGTGGAGGTCATCAAATCGGTCGACAGGAAAGCCCTGTCGGCATGGGTGGTGGACTCCTACTTTCCTGACTCACTGGCTTTGAGGGATTGCCCAGGCACAATTTTGGAGGGGGGATTGCGTTTGTTGAACTCGCCGCGGATTCCGAACAAATTGTGGGACATCGCCTGGCTTACCTTCCAGGGCAAGCTTTATGTTAGAGGGCTCATGAAGTGTCGGGAGGTGGAAGAACGTGGTTGTCCTCGGCAGGGGTGCGCTGTTGAGGAGACCATGGACCACTTCTTGATGTCGTGTCCCTTTAATGTAGAAGTGTACAAACAGGTGGGGAGGGCTCTGAATATCCCGTTTCTGGCGCATCTTGGTTATGCCGAGTGGGCCTATGGAGCGTTTAATCAGCGCCAGGGTTATGATTTATGCACTTTGTACATAGTTAGTTTAGTGGTTAGGAGACACTTATGGTTGGCACGGTGTGATTTAGCCATTAGAAAGAGAGACTTGCCCGTCCAGGTGGTGGTGAGCACTATTCTTAGTGAGGTGGGAACTATTCGGTACTTGGAGAGGAAGAAGTTGGGGAGAGGAGCTTGGGTTCTGGCGTGGCAGAATATCAAGCCTCCTTGACTTGGCGGAAGCTTCTCCTGGGTGCAGCTCACTGTCTCTTTCTTTTCTCACCCTAGATTTTGACTTTTCTTGATTTTTTTGAAGTATTGGCCGCAGGCACACAGGGAGTATCCCTTTGTGCTTCTTTTCTAAGTGTAGGTGAGGTGTTGTCCTGTCTCTTGGGTATTAATTTTTGGTTTTGCCTTGTCTTGTGTTTTGTCCTCAGTCCTATGTTTTGTTGGGTATTTTCGGGCGTAAAAATCCCGTGGTACGTATGGGGTGTGTATGGTGTTGTGTTGGTGTTGTCCTTCATTTTTTGGGGGTAGGATATGTTGTATTCTTTTCTTTTCTTTTTTTTCTGTCTTGTTAGTGTGAATGATGTATTGTAGGGGTTGTCTTTGCCTTTATTGGTGGCGGTTCATGTTGTATGTTTTTGATTTTCCTTTTTTGTCTGGTAGTCTCGTTTGGTATGGATAGTGGTGAATGGTGTCTTCCCGGTGCGATACTTTGTGTTTCTTGATATGATGGAGTTGTTTTGCCATTTATGACGTGGTACAGGCATTTTTCTTTCCTTTCTGTAAATACATATATGGGATAAAGTCTGTCTTGTTTTTGTTGTGTTATTGCATATCTATAATTCTGTTTGTATGCGTTTGAAGTTATCTTTCAGCCTTATAATGGCATACTTTTTTTTTAACCTTATTTATTTATGTATGCTATTACTTTGATTTACTTTAATAAAAAAAATCCACAATCTAATCCTACCATAGTCATAGTCTAATGTCCTACCATATTATTATTATGTATTTATATAGCACTGACATCTTCTGCAGCACTTTACAGAAAACATAGTCATGTCACGGACTGTCCCCAGAGGAGCTCACAATCTAATCCTACCATAGTCATAGTCTAATGTCCTACCATATTATTATTATGTATTTATATAGCACTGACATCTTCTGCAGCACTGTAGAGAGTACATAGTGATGTCACTGACTGTCCTCAGAGGAGCTCACAATCTAACCCTACCATAGTCATGGTCTAATGTCCTACCATATTATTATTATTTATTTATATAGCACTGACATCTCCTGAAGCACTTTACAGAGTACATAGTCATGTCACTGACTGTCCTCAGAGGAGCTCACAGTCTAATCCCTACCACAGTTATAGTCTAATATTTCCAATATAGGATTGTTTTGTGGTAAACCAGTTGACTTATTAGTATGTTTTTTAGGATGCAGGAAATGTCTGAAGACAGAAACTCCATGCAGATTTTGCCCTGGCCAATGTTCAAGCCTAGGACTCAGCACTAAAATGCAGTAGTGGTACCCACTGAGCCTCTATTCTACTCATAGATATCTGCTCATCCATGTCATCAATTCTGACCCTCCACTACCCTCCCTCCCTCCATTCTACTTCTCTTCTCTTGTATCACTTACACTACAAACACACTGTGCTTATCTCCAGAATGGATTATGAATCAAACTGTTAGGCCCAGTGCACACCAAAACCGCTAGCAGATCCTCAAAACGCTAGCGGTTTTTGAAGCAGATTTCAGAGCGATTCTAGGCATGTTTAGAGACATTTTCTAAACATGCCGAGTGTTTTTGTGAAGCAGATTACAAATATTGTTACAGTAAAAGCTGTTACTGAACAGCTTCTGTAACAAATTCGCCTGGAAAACCGCTCTGATCTAGTGTTTTTCAGAGCGGTTTGCATTTTTCCTATACTTTACATTGAGGCAGAATCGCTTCTGCAAACCGCAAATGTGCAGCAGGAGGCACGTTTGCGGTTTGCTAAAAACCTCAAACCGCTGGTGTGCACCATCCCATGGAAATACATTAGCCAAGCGTTTTCACAGACAGATGCGGTTGGCGGATCGCTGCTAAAACCGCTCGGTGTGCACTGGGCCTTAAACCACCTTACCATATCAGCCCTTCAATGTCATGATATACTCACTCCAGTCCTACCCTAACAGGTGGTAACATATCTGCATATCTCATAATGTTTGTGAAAAATTATTTTGAAAGTAAGAATGTCTTGCTTGATAATCCAATCTTGCAATGTGACTGCCATTGGAACTTGTAGTGTGGATGCTGTATTTATTTGAGGTGCATACTGGCAGCATGTGCTGTATGGCATACAATGCTGAACATCCACAAGGCAAACTTAGGCAGCTGCCTAGGGTCTAGAGAGAGTTTAGGGGCCTGGTGGTTGCTAGCCCCCACCAAATCTAACTAAATAAGCCAGGTGACCATCAGTGGAGGGCAAAGTGTTATCTTGCCTAGGGCCCCATTTCATAGTTATCCCTCTCTGATGGCTTATATCATGTGTGAAGTGTTCTATAATGTATATGATTTTTGTTTTATTTTTTATGGGGGGGGGGGGGGGGCGCCACAGGATTTCTTGCCTGGAGTGACAAGAAGGCTAGAGGCGCCCCTGAGTATTAAACTGCATACAAGGGCAGCCAGAGGTTTTCTGATCTCTTAAAATCGGAGATGGATTATAATGCATTCTTGAATGGCTAGACATGTTTAATTTATTCATAATAATGTATAATTAGCATATTTATCCTTTAAAGCAGGAGCCCCCAGTCCATGGCCAGGTGCAGGTCTGCCGGCTGTTTTAAGCACGGCCTCTCCCTCCATTTTCACTTATGCAAAGCAGTGCACAGTAGAGCTTCACCTGGTGCGTTGTACTCCCATTACAGCTGTCTGCTTTGCTGCTTCATTCTCCATACAGCGCCTGATGCTGACACGCATCGGGAGCTGTACAAATATTCCTGCAGCAGTGCTGATGACTGTAATGGGACAGCGCACCTGCTCTGCATGAGTGATATTAGAGAGAGAGAGGCCAGTCCGCACCTGGTGGTAGGGCTGCTCTGCTGTGCGCTGCTCTGCATGGAAATACAAGGCACACTGAGTTGGGTGGGTGGGGGTGTGCAGTTTTGGGCGACACAACCCTGACCCACTTAAAATGTGCCTGTGTAAGGTTTGGGAGGACCCAATGGTTTCCCACCCACCCACACCATAGCCTCCGCCTCCCTCCGCACTCTTTTACCCCTAACAAACCGCCATAACCCCCTTCCCTCCCGGAAAACCACCTCGGCCCCAGAGATGAGCATCGCCGTCAAGACCATATACACTTCTCCAAAGCTCCCCTCCTGGTCACCAGAAAACGCATCCTCGGACCAAAATAGGTTGGGGACCCCTTCTTTCCTTCTTTAAAGCACTTTACTAAAAAATGATGGATTTAATGAGTTATAATTTTCACCCTCTCCATAGTACTACTGTATTAACCACTTGGGGCTTGATTCACAAAGCGGTGCTAACCTACTTAGCACGTCTAAAGTCTTTAGACGTTCTAACCAGGGTGCTAAGTAGGTTAGCACCGGATTTCTCAATCAGATCGCGCGCTAAGTTTGCGCGCGCAAAGTCCTATGCGTGCTAAGTCCCATAGGCGTTAATGGGCACTTCGCGCGGAGCGCCCTGCGCTCTGTGCAGTGCGCGCATAAAGTTTTGCGCGCGAAAAGCTCGTTTAGACGCGCTAAGGGGGTTTTCACAGGCGTGCTAACAGTTAGCACCGCTTTGTGAATCAAGCCCTTCAGCTTTTAGTCAATGTAGTAATGCACACCGTCTTAGTATCCACTGATGTGCCCAGCAGAGAGGATCACCAATCCACCAGTACTTGAATAAAGCAGCTGGCACCGTCTCAGTATTTATAGGTTTAAGTGCTTTTATTCAGCTATGTCACATATCATAACACGGCGTTTCAGAGTAACACTCCTTTCTCAAGTTTATGGCAGTCTGACAAAAGTTTAATCACTACACAGTTATTCATACCTCACATAATCCTAGCACAGCCAATGAGCATGCTGCATTCAAATTACCCAATCCTCGCTCTCGCTATGGAGCGGAAATGATGAGGAACTACATGCTGGAGGAGCCAGTCATTGAGGTGCCTACACCTCCTGTGACTAAGGCCCCGTTCACACTAAATGCGGTTTAATATGCGTTTCGGGAATGCATGCAGGAGGCCGACACGCACGACATCAGACAGTGCATACACTGCACTGTCTGATGTTGACACTGCATGCGTTCTGGACCAGTGCAGTCCGGAAACGCATGCTGCATGCATTTTTTCCAGAAACGTGCAGCTGACCCATTCACTTGAAGTGAATGGGATCAGCCACATAACGTATACAAACGTGGATGGCGTGCATTCGTATGAACTGCGTTCCGAACACATGGCCGTCTGTGTTTGCTAATGTGAACAGAGCCTAAGGCAGTAAAAACAGAGGACCTAAGGCGTGATCTTCACTAGGAAGGCACGCCCTCCTTCCACCCGTCATCTCCCCATTACCTCCTCCAGGTACACGGACCTGATGGGGAACAGGGGCTGGAGTGCCCATAATTGTGAAAAGTAGTGATAAAATTATTGGCAAATGAATGAGAGGAGCTCTGAAATGATGCATAAGGTGAAAAAAACCCTGAAGGCTGAAGTGGTTAAGCTAGGAAAATGTCATTTTTTGTTTACAGTCAGCATGTAAAAGTTAGAAAGCAACATTAACTTTTTTTGATCAGAGCCCTTTGAAACAAACATTTCCAGACATCTACAAGATAAGAAAAATAGCTTGTTTATTTACATTACCATTAAAGTTCTACATAGATAGTATTTTTGGCTTACATTTGTGCTGCATTATGGCATCCCAGGACCTGTACAGCTTATGTGTTTCTAACAAGGTCTGTGGAAACACTTCAAACCATAAACACTATTGTAAAGTGTTATCCCACCTCAGGGCTGGAACCCACTAGAGCGATTTTCTGAGCGTTTAGGGAGCGATTCAAACTGCTAGCGATTTCCCTAAATGCTCAGCTAATGTTAATGGATGGGCCAAATTCCACTGGAGCGATTGCAATTACCAAATCGCAAAACTCAGGACATGCGGCATGTTTGAGCGTTAGCGATGAGCGTTTCTGCAATGTAAAGTATATAAACGCTGGCATAATCGCTCGTCAAAACCTATACAGAGCGATTTTGCAAGTGTTTTTACATTACTGCACACTGTAACCAAATGAAAATTAATTGAAAGGAATAATCAGAATGAAAAACGCTAATCGCTAAACAACCGCTGGCAAATTAATTACACTTTTTAAAATCTCTCCCGAAAACGCTCATGAAATTGCTTACAAGCCGCTCATACGAAACGCTAGCGATTGCGATTAGCGATAGCGTTTTGTAGTGGGTTCCAGGCCTTAGAGCAGTCTTTAGCCAATACAAACGTCCTACCACTGAAATTGCATTTGATCTCCTCTGTGTTACAGATTCTCCCTCTAGAGGTAAGGTCACACTATTTTCGGAGTGGTTAATGTACAGTGACCAGATTTTTCTTGGCTCAACCTGGGACGGGGTGTGTGCGTGTGTGTGTGTGTTAGTGTGGCACGCTAGGCACCACGCCGAAAAATGAGCGTGTACATGACATGGTGTGGGCAGAGCGAACTGTAATGTAACTATGAGGAAGTGGGCCAGATTCTCCTTCCAAAACACAGATAGGCAAAGTGACCCTAAAGGTAATTAGGCAATGTTCCCCAAAGAAAGCAGTGTTCTCACAATGATGTAATGAAATGAGAGATTTGCATCATGGATGTCAGTCCATGACATGACTATGTACTCTGTAAAGTGCTGCAGAAGGTGCAAGTGCTACATAAATACATAATAATGATATTGTGAGACATTAGACTTTGACTATGGCCGGGATTAGATTGTGAGCTCCGCCAAGGACATGACCATTCTCTGTAAAGTACTGCCTTAGATATCAGTGCTATATAAATACATAATGACATCGTAGGACATTAGACTGTGACTATGGTGGGATTAGATTGATCACAAAATCTGCAGAAGCTGCTGATGCTACAGTATTAGCATACCATTTAATGATCATGAGCCCCCAAAATGCCAAATGCTGCAACAATAACCACAAAGTAGCAAATGCAGTCTCTATGACCATCAAATAATAACAGCAGCAACTGTTACCTCGATACATGAATTGCAATAACTGTTACCTCCGACAAATGAAATGCAACTACCGATACCTCTGACATGGAATGCAGCAAAAAACAATTACTCAGACTCTGCAACCAGTAATTGAGGCAAACATTACCTCATGTAGCCACAGAGTCCTACGGCTGGGACACCCAGTGGCTAAAAGTGGGACATAACCTGGGACACATTGCAGCCTGGGACAGGGGAACCTGAACCTGGGACATGTCCCAGGTAAAACGTGATGTCTGGTCAGGGTAATGTAACCAATGTGCTGTACACACTCCAGTGATCCAGTGAAAGATCTTGCATTGTCTGCAGAAATGAGGCATACTCTTTATGGCAATGCACCCACTCATTATGGTCAGGTCAGGAATGTCTATTGCAATATTGAATCAGACATGGATCCATCTGACATGTCTGTGCGTTGCTAACGCTCAAAAATCAGTTCCTGTAGCAAACCTAGCGTGAGCTGACCTAAGTACATCTTCTCTGTCATGAACCAAGGATCTTTAGGGCTAAAGAACATAATTATCCCACCTGGATTCACTATAAATCATCACAAATTAGATGACATGTCTACAGCTCTCGTCTGGGTAATGGCAGCGCATAGCGAGGATTACTGACAGGCTACTAACCTGCAGAGACATGCACACACCTTATATTAAAGAAATCTCCTAGCACCTGTAGGTAAAACGCATAACAATCATAACTCATAACCTGCTCAGTCTATACAAATGTGCAATGGTCAAAAACATCCATTGGACTTGTATACGTTACTTGAAAGAGTGCATGGAGTAAGGCACTGTGTTATCTTATATCTATATAGAGATTAAACTATTCATATGTACTGATGGTGGCTTATGCAAGATTTCTGATTGTTTGGGGACCACTATTTTTCATAAATTGGACAGTGGCTGAATAGTGTGCTGTGCTAGTTAAAGTGGGCCTAAACTCTTGTACAGCAGACAAGGAAAACACATTCACTGTGTGTGTGTTTAGAGAGATCAGCCTGTGTAATTACATCTTAACAGCTAGTAATTAATGTAAATCAGCTGTGCTCAGTCTTCACTTGTTCTGTGATAATAGGTAAACACTGAAGGTTAACCCTTTCTGTGCTCCCAAGAATTCCAGGAAATAAACACTGCAGTATGAGTTCTATACGGGCCCGTCTCCATTGGCGCGGTTCCCACGCTGAATCCGCCGAGTTTCCCCACAGGCAAATCGCGTGGGGAAACTCTGCTATATGGTACAATGGCGCCACCGGCCGATTCGCTTGCGCCAGCGATTCGGCCGACATTGCCATCCGAAATGGTGCGGTAGGCTGTGAATCCCATAGCCGTGCATGGCACGGCTGATGGGATTCGTCTGCATAGTCGCAGACAAATCATGTGTGTATGATGATCTGCAGATCTCATAGACTATCATTGCAATTTGCAGGAATGGATCTTTTGCAGCTACAGATCTTTTGAGTGTGTACAGTATCTGTGTGTGCAGCATCTTGCAAAGATTTTTTTCTGATGGGGAGTTCAGCTCCATAGAATAGACTGTGTAGGTATGGCTCTCATACTACATGGAAGGGGGTAAAATTGGTCTGTGATCTTTCATTTTCCAAAGACTATAGTCTGATGTGTGTATGCACCTTCAAGCTGCATACATTTGCATGCCAAATTTGCATAAAGCTGCATCAACTCAGAATGATTTGCATATCATGTCATTTTTCAACCCTAGTATAAAGGACTTATCCTGTGATAAATATTGTAGCTAGCATTATCTTCTAGGCTGGTCCTGTTTAGAAAACATTAGTGAAGTAGAGTCTGAATTTCTTGGTCTACCTCAGATATTAGAAGGAAGAATTGCTCTCTCTGAGAGTGATATAAAGAAAGGGAAATAAATACAAGGACTGACTGCAGTTAAAACACATCACTGTTATTCTCTGTACATGTGTTGTCATTGCTGACTGTTGACTCCACAGGTGGTTCAATGAAGACTGTTACTGTAGGGGCCATGTCAATGTTGGACCTAATTTCTGATAAGAAGGCGTTTGCACTCTCTATCTGAGACAGACACACTGTTTCTGGTGATGGAGATCTGTTATCTTTGGCAAAATTTTGTTCATCGCCGGATTCCACACCCTCTGAAGTAGATGGATTGTCCAAGGAAGATTTGTGACACTCATCGCACATTTCATCTGTTGGAAGTTTTAAGAAGTCTGGAAGAACAAGGTCCTCTTTAGATAATAATCCACGCTGGTTATCTGTCCGACTGCTCTGAACTCTGTTAAGCATCTCTACCAGTCCTGTAAAGAAAAAGGATAAGATGTATTAAATGACACCAGGATTTGTAAACCTGTCCTGCAGTGTTCTGAAAACAGCAAGACCTGTGGATCAATTTTTCAGAAAAACTGATCCATTGACACAGATCTAATTTGGATGTAGGGCACATTCCGCATCCACGCATCGATTGCGTCGGTACATATGTGTCGGCTGCTCACGTTATCTCACCGTCACCACTCCTCCCAACACTTGTCCCGCCGCTCGGTCCTTTCCACAGCCTGGAGGCTAGCAGAAGCATTGCTCTCCATTGGCTGCAACAGGCCAATTCTGCCTAGCAACAGGGAGAATTTTAATTGGTCCAACATGAACCAATGAGAAATCTCTCTGTTGCTGAAGATTCCCATTGGTCTGTTGCAGCCCCATGGAGAATACCCATGCTTCTGTTGGCCTCCGGGCTCTTCAGAATGGACCGAGCAGCGATGATGGACGGCGGGATGCGTGAGTATGAAGTCAAGACGGTGACGGGATGTGGCTGAAATGGGCGATATGGATGCAGCGACAAGCCTATTAAGAGCAGACATTGTCCATTCTCATATGCTTGCATTGGACACGTTTTCCTGTCTAGTCTGGGATAAAGTTTCAAATGCGGTCTCTCCGTGAAATTTTCAATCCGTGCCACACGGATCTGTGTGCAATCCGTGTTTCTGCACGAGTGGAAGCGGGTCTTATTTTTAACATAGGATCTGCTTCATGTGTTTTTGCAGAGCTTTAAAAACTTTTTTTTTTAAAAGTGTGAACCACCCCATAGAACATAGATGACATTTTAGTGTAATCTCTATTTAAGCACAAAAGTCCAGAAGTTAGAGAATGGAGGGAACAAAATAAATAAAAGGACAGTGAATGGACTGGAGACAAACAGCTGCTATAGTTAAGTCAATGATTACATACACTACATTATGACACTGTATTGACTGTTAAAACACACCTTCAATTTCATTTTTGTGTGGATACGGCTTATTTTTTACTTGAGTAGGTCGGCTCAGATTAGATTCCCTTTTGGTGTGATGTTGGTGGTCTGCTCTTGGCATACCTATTGGTCCACTTTTTTCCTTGGTTACAGCTTCATTCTGTATGGGATTTAAGGAAGAGGACAGTGTGAGATGCAGAACAATATGATGGAATGCTGATCAAAACTGTCTTTGCTGTGAGCTAGGCAGGGGCATAACTAGAAGTCCCCAGGCCCCCCTGCAAGAATTTGAGTGGGCCCCCCACCCCCACTCTGGGGCCCGCTCATAGCCATTTTGGGGGGGCAGCATGAGGGGAGAGCTTTGCACGTCAGCGGGGAGGGGGGACAGCCCCCCCCCTCACCTCGGGCTCTTCCCTCTGCGCTCCCTTCCTGCATCTAAATGGCAGCAGCGGCGGCGGCAGCAGCAGCTATAATTACCTCCATTCACCACCGGAGGTCTCCGATCTGCAAGGGCTTCACATTACTTCCTGTTTTAACAGGAACTAATGTGAATGCCCTGCAGATCCAACTAATGTGAAGCCCTTGCAGATCGGCAACCTCTGTGGTGAATGGAGGTAATTATAGCTGCTGCCGCCGCTGCTGACAGATAGATGCAGGAGGGGAGCGCAGAGGGGAGAGCCCGAGGTGAGGGAGGGGGGGACTGTCCCCCCTCCCCGCTGATGTGCAAAGCTCTCCCCTCATGCTGCAACTCCTCCTGCCCCCCAACACGGCCATGAGCAGGCGACAGGGGGGCCCCGGGCCCCCCGCGGGGGCAGGGGCTGCTTCCCCTATTGTTACGCCAGTGGAGCTAGGGTTGCTTGTATTCAGTATGTGCAGATGTTTCAGAGTGGGAGTTACAGTAATCAAAGAGGAAATACTGAATATAATTGAATGAATAAAAACTGTTATTTTTTTCACTCTAAAATCTTTCCTTATCCTGATTTAGAGTGTTAAAAGGTGGCAACATGTTTACTCCTTGCAAGTTGCATCACTGCAGAATGATTGTTTGTTATGTGTTCCTAAGTGAGCAGAAACAACACCTGTGCCCAAATGCAATTCGCTTTTTCTCCTATGAGATATTTTTTCATCTTCTGGTTAAAATAACTTTTCAGCACTCTGCAATTAAAAAAAGTAGGTGAAAAAGTACAATAAAAACTATTTTTGGTATTTTCTTGTTTGTACTGTAAATGGTGTAAAAAGCATTTTATTGACAAGTTTAAAAATATCACCTAGAAGAAAACTCAGAAGAAAAAGTGAGTTGCATATGGGCCCTGGAACTGTATGGAATTAACTTTTTCTCCCAAGTTTTCTCCTAGGAAAATAACTTTGCAGCACTTTGCAATTGAAAAGTACGTAACAAAGTAAAAAAAGTATGTAAAAAAGTACTAGCAAAATTATTTTGAGTGTTTTATTTCCTGATGGTGATTTAAAAGGCATTTTATTGGCAAGCTGTAAAATATCACCTAGGCGAAAACTCAGTAGAAAAAGTTAATTGCATATGGGCCCTGGGCGTAATGTTTTCTGTATTTCATATGAGGCATAATGTTTACTGCATTTCTTTATATGGAGTATTAACAGGTGCATATATTATTTGAAGGTCATAGTGGCTGCATTTGATATTTTGGGGTTATTGTTGAAGCATTTGGGCCTCATGATTGCTAAATGGTATGCTAAACACAATGAAAAGAAAACTAATATATTTTGATGGCCACTTTATTAGATACTGTACATCATGCAATTTCTGCAAATTTATCAGCTGCACATCCATGATGTGAATCTCCTGTAATGCAACAGGAGATTGGGTGTTTTCCAACAAGAGAACAGCTCTTACCCTCCACCTCCTCCCTCAGCTTTGTGGTCAGAACTGCAGCTCAGCAGATTCTTATCATTATGAGACTCTGTTGTAGAGTTAAAGAGTAGCTAAATTATTAATTGCAGTTTGCTTTAAAACTAATATGATGCCAAGATATATAAAGATATGATCTAAACCAGGCAGGCAGACAGACATTAGAAATTATAATTATAGCAAACAGACATGATATGACAGGCTGCATCAGTTCTCCTGTCTCTCCTCTCTGTGAAAAGAGATGTAATTTGATCCAGGCAGGCAGAGAGCAGGGGAGAGAGAGGCAGGGGAGAGAACCAGGTCGGAGGGGAGGACCTGAGGGTGCTGAGGGTGTTCTTTGGCAAGGCTTCAGCATGAGTAAGGAAGAACTTGCTGCTACAGATATAAATGTTAGTCTGTTCTATCCACTACGATGCACCAGATATAAACTTTATATGTTCATCTAACAGCGCATAGATTGCATATATGTATTGCCATTCAAACCCTTTTTTGGCCAGAGGTGCTCTTCAATCTCCCTCCAACAAAGGAAAGAGGTGATATGGTCAGGGGACCTATGCTCACAGGAAGAAACTAGTTGCTGACTCCCCTTCCGCAGCTCCACCCTGGAGTACATCATGTTAGGGAGGCTGGGATAAATGGGAGGGGTCTGGACAGTTTTCTGACTAGTAAAATTGCAATCCTGCTATATAGAAGTACTGTTTCATGGTCTTTGACACTCTCAACTCATTTCATACTTTCTAAATGTTTTACAGACTTATCTGATTGCAGGCCCGTTTCTAGCGCTGTGCGGCCCGTGCGGGCGCCCCGAGCGCTATTGGGAGGGGGGGCGCTGTAATGGAGGGGGGAGTCAGCCGCAGGGAGGGCAGCCTGACCTCTTCCTCCCTTCCTCTCCCCACACCTCCCTCCGTGCTCCCCCCACCAATGCAGAGTAAAGCGCAGCAGGAAGCGCTGGAAATAGTCACAACTCACCTCCCTGGTTCCAATCGCCGCTTACTAGCCGCCGGTCTTCTCCTCTCTGCATAGACATTGATACACACGCTGCTTCCTGTTTATCTGGAAGCAGTGTGTGTATCAGCGTCTATGCGGAGAGGAGAAGACCGGCGGCTAGTGAGCGGTGATAGGTAGGGAGGGAGAGGTCGGGCTGCCCTCCCTGGGGTGTACCTACCTACCTACCTACCCTGGGGGGCAGCTACCTATCTAACCTATACTGGGGGGCACCTACCTAATCTAACCTATACTGGGGGGCATCTACCTAATCTAACCTATACTGGGGGGCAGCTACCTAATCTAACCTATACTGGGGACAGCTACCTAATCTAACCTATACTGGGGGGAAGCTACCTAATCTAACCTATACTGGGGGCAGCTACCTATCTAACCTATACTGGGGGGCAGCTACTTAATCTAACCTATACTGGGGGGCACCTACCTAATCTAACCGATACTGGGGGGCAGCTACCTAATCTAACCTATACTGGGGGCACCTGCCTATCTAACCTATACTGGGGGCAACTATACCGGCTACCTATACTGGAGGCACCTACCTGACTAACTATACTGGGGCACCTATGCCTGGCTACCTATACTGGGGTACCTATGCCTGGCTACCTATACTGGGTGGACCTATAGCTGGCTACCTATACTGAGTGCAACTGACCTGGCTAACCTATACTGCAGGCACCTATACCTGGCTCTGGGGGGGGGGGCAATTTTTACACCCTCGCCCTGGGTGCATTTTAGCCTAGAAAATGCTCTGTCTGATTGTATCTATTTGCATGTGAATCAAGCCATGTACACTGGCTAGATGATCCTCAGCTAAGGCAACTGGTTGGAGCCGCTTCTGCCAAGAATCTAGCACCAGTATTAGTGGTCTCTAATTCTCTCTGGTGCGCCGCAGGAGATCCAGGTGGGAAGATCATCTCAGTCAAAAAACTGTCCCACCCTACTGCTCTTCTCCTTACCCCTCCCGCTCAGTACCACATTGTCATGTGCAGCTCTGTAGGTCCTCCTGACCCCTTCAAAGTAACATAATGCATTGCTACCCTCTAAGCTAGCTAAGCATCTATATAGAACTTACAGCCCTGTACTTTCAATCGAATCCCGATCCCTGCAGGTGACAGTAATTGTGCATGTGAATGCACCTTATCCCTTGTACAAAAGATTCATCCTACCTAATCCAAAAAGCAACCCCCACCAGGGTGAACTAGCACAGTAGACTTGGTAAGGAAATAATAATACAAAAAAGCAGTATGAAGAGAATTAGGCTTTCTGTTGTTTTCTGGACTCTCTTATAGCAGTTATATACACTGGCTATGAAAGGCCAGCCTCAAGACAAAACACCTTTAACAACATTTCAGCTTTAGTAACGTTGTCAAATATGCACTATTTACCTTCAGAGCATCTCCGAACAGGTGTGCAAATAACCTTGGAAACTGCCTATAAACTTTTAGTAGTGTTACACATTTAATTCAATGTATCTACATTACTGGCCGAGGGAGAGCTTTAGTTATACTTATTTAGAGGTCAGCATGTTTGTAAATCTTCTATTAGTGTTAGATGAAGCATTTTACAGCTACTCCTACAGCAGTTCTGCTTCCTAAGTGAATGGTTTACCATAAAAAGGCTCTTACTTGAAAATCATGTTTGCTAAGAGTCAAATGTACAGGTCATTGATTATTTATATAGAGCTATAACTGACATAAATGGAATGCCTTTATGACTAATACGCCCTTTAAAAGTCTCACAGTACATTACCTTAACTTGTGCTTCAGCTGTATTTCCTCCTGCTTTTATATGCTCCTTCACATCTGCAGGGTAAAAGAAAACACATACTTAAAAATGTATATATCTACTGATACAGCAGTGACTATGGATTGCTGCCTGCTAGTACTATAGATTAGATATGACATATGGCAAGGAAATGAACAGTGCTACTTAAAAACAGATAAGTGCCTACCTGCAAGAGAGTGCAAGCCCCACTTGTGGGATAAAATACACACCTGGCATACACATAACCTGTCTACCACTGGAGGAGGATGTTAGTTTCCTGTAACAGCTTGCATGCAACTTGTTAAGTACTCGTCCCTCCCACTGCGGAGAAGTCATCCTCATATGGGAGCGGACCTAACACTAACTAAATCCTAACCTATGCATATGCATAGCCTGGGTGCGCTACCAAGTAAAATCAAAAATTGAAAATTGCGCAAAAGGTGGATCAGCGCATCACCAGGCTGCTTCCGAATGTCCTACAATCAAAGGTGCGCTGAGCCCCCCCAGAAACTGCAAACCCACCTTGAACCCAAACAGAAGCTCTGCATATACACCAAAAGCAAGGCTGTTAAGTGGGAGCAGCTGACCAAAAATGAATTAAATTAGTACATGGCAAGGAAATGAACAGCACTAGATATGACATATGTTTGCCATTTTTATGTTAATATTGCTAAAACTAATCACGAGCACATCATCTACATATAAGTGATATATATTCCTGTATTAAAAGGCCTTTACCTTTTGTAACTCCTTCCCTAGACATGTCAAATTATTATTACTACTCTGCATTTACACTGACATTTTCCTCAGCCATTTATGTGTCCCTCAGAGATTTACAATGTAATGCCCTTATGCTAGTATGAAGTTACGGTAATTTGTAGGGCAGCCAGGCTGTGTTTAAACAAGGATATTAAACTCTGCATGTGTTTTTGGAAATGCAAATTTTTGTGCTGGATTATGCAAATTTCCTCATGTGTATGGCGTATTGACAACATCAAATGGGAAACAAATGTGCAGTCCCGAAAAATGCATCATGCCTTTTCTTTCCCGCACATATTCACATGCAAAAATGTCATTGTTGTGCTGTCTTGTGCGTTTTGGGTTTTTTTATGTAGAAAAATGCTCAAATCTGCACGGTGTGGAAACCCCGCCCTAATCTTTCAGTATGTTTTGTGGAGTGAAGGAGAAAAGTGGAATACATGGAGTCACACAAACAATGGAAGAACACACAAGCCCCATTCAGATAGTGTGTCGGCTAGTGGTATTTGAACCTTGGACTGGGGCACCACAAGATGATGGTGTTAGCTATTTAACTTTGTCCCAATGAAAAAACAATTACCATACTTTTTTATTAATTGTATATGCCAGAATGATTATTTTGAAGTCCAGGTTTATGCTTTTTCCATCCAAAGTCGTATTTTCTTTGACTTCTCTTCCACATGCAAACAGCCCTCCTCCCATTACATGTGCAGCTCCTTGTTCTAGGTGTAACATCCATGTACAGCAGGCAGCAGCCCCCTTGGGCAGAAGCTCCAAACTTCTATGTGTTGTTCTGTAGTTTCAACATCTCTTTTTCCATCTGCAGCCTCCTCTTCCATATGCAGCCACCCCTTTAGTCAGCATCCGCCCCAGGCCCGGGCCCTTGTGGCCTTTCCAGGAACAGTTGGCGTAACAAAAATCCAAGAGATGGATCTCAAGCACCATGTGACAACATTTTAAACAGAAATATTTCCCTTCTCTTCAGCCCTATTCCCATTGCAAATTGTAAGAAGCACAGGAAAAACAGACTTTTACTTCTGATGAGATTCTTGGAGCACTTGCAGACCCAATTATACTAAATGAGACACAAGTACAATTGCACCCAGATCTTATGCAATTCAGCAAGTATCACATTGTGCTTCTGGGAACAGCAACAAGGGCTTTCTATGAGAAAACCTTTGTCAGTGCAGTTTCTCAATCAGGTTCAAGAGGCAGAGTGTATCACGTGCAGTAGAAACTGAACTTTCCCGATGCAGTGATAAGGATTCTTCATACTTGTAGATATTGATAGTGTTAAGTAGTTGGTGGTTTATGTAAGCCCCACTTTATAAATCAGTAATAACAGCAAGTCAATTAATTTAGAAAGAGGAGGAAGGCCAGGCACATCTTAAATCTTGTAATCAGGACATGGTGGCGCTGCTAGTAGGGATTAGGGCGATTATATGAGAGAGTGGCTAAATATTTCCACAAAAAAATGTATAGTTAGAAAATGTCATAATTTACATTAACCCTCCTGGCGGTCAAGTAAAACCACCAGGGGGCAGCGCAGCACTATTTTTTTATTTTTTTATTAATCATGTAGCTAGCCTAGCTCTAGCTACATGACAGTCGATGAGCTGCGGCATCCCCCCACCCCCTCCGATCGCCTCTGGCGATCAGGCCCATCAGGAAATGCCGTTCTGAACAGGATTTCCATTAGGGCTTCCCCCGTTGCCATGGCGACGGGCAGGATGACGTCGCCGACGTCATCGACGTCGTGACGTCATTGGGAGTCCCGATCCACCCCTCAGCGCTGCCTGGCGCTGATAGGCCAGGCTGCGCAAGGGGTCTGAGGGGGGGGGGCAGTGCGGCGGGTAGTGGCGAATCAGCACAGAGCGGCGGCGATCGGTATGCACACGCAGCTAGCAAAGTGCTAGCTGCGTGTAGCATAAAAAAAAATTATGCAAATCGGCCCAGCAGGGCCTGAGAAATCCTCCTGTGCGGCTTACACTTTAACCTTCCGCGAGGAAGGTTAAAGTGTAACAGGTACCGGTATGTATATTTGAAGAACAATTCCCTGTTTGCCAACTTACATTCATTGTACTGTAACTAATTTAACAATGTAGAAAACTGTCTCTGTAGTTGTCCTAGTCTACACAACACATTCTGTGCGCTGCCCCTCTTGCATTTTAAACCAACATTGCCTTCAGAAGTCCACTTTGAGAAATGAATGAAGTTAAAGGACAACTATTGCAAAAATGTGTTAAGTTTAAACTTCATGCATATTTGTTGTATATTTGTCTCTGAGTAAAATGTACTATAAAGATATTTTTTTCCTGTACAGATGCCATAGATGTATAGAGCAGCTACGGTAGTCTGTTTGCAGTAAAGACAGCCATACAATCCCTCTCTGATCAGATTCAGTCAGAGAGGGATCTATCTGCTGGTCGATCTGATGGCAAATCGACCAGTGTATGGCCACCTTTAGACAGATTTGTGAACAATATTTGAGAGTATTGGGTCTTTTGTGTATGTAGAAAATGTTTCAGTTCGTTGAGTCAGCTTATGCTAAATGGGAGCAGAACCGAAAGTGTAGAGTTTATATTTTTGCTTAGGGTGGCCACTAATGATCCAATCTTTTTCATCCAATTTTACCAAATCTATGTAGTTTAAGTGTAAACTGAGTGAATATATTGAATGGATACTTTAGGCAGTTCCCTTATATTACATAGAAATGGTAAGATTGGTTGAAAGAGATTGGATCATTAGTGGCTACCTTAAGAGTAATACACGTGTATTTTACATTTTCCAAATTTTCGCAATTGTGGTAGAAGTTTAAATAACTGCCTCATGTGGGTTGGCCATTTACAGACATGAAAGCCTTTTCAGCAAGCCCAGTCTTTCAATATAGAGTGACATGTCGAGTGACTGCCACCCAAAGCCTGAGTTCTAGAGGTGCTTCCTGTGCACTATGGAAGCCAAGAAAGCAATCTCTTTCATCCTTATGAAGATTTGCTTGACTCTTGAGCTGCTTGAAGCATAATCAGTCAGAAGCTGCCAGACCCTGTTAATAAACTGAAGCTGGATAACCTGTCAAACACTAGCATGTGACATTAAATATCTTACCGGTGACTGTTTGTAGGAGGAGAGTGAGTCCTGCCACCTGACTCACAGAGTTGCCTTGGTCTACAGCTTTCGACTGCCCCACCTGGTCAAAAAGAAATAAAATGAGTCTACCTATATGTACTTAATGGGGCTGATTTACTAAAGCTTGAAAACAGTGGAGAGCACTTGTAATGCAACAAATTTGGTTATTTTTTTTTTATTATTATTTTTATTAACTACCTTCTATTCAGTGGTTTGTAGCTCTCATCTACTGAATGCCATATCAGAATGTAGGGGAATCCCTAAATGTTCATTAAAGAAGCAGCTGTGTAACTACAGTCAGTGCACTCATGCACAACCAGAATGGTTTTTTTTTATTTTTTTGCTGTAATAAATCAGGTTGTCTCTAAACTCTGTTGTAAAATTGGATTTGGAGAAATATTAGAGTTTCACATATGGGTGAGAAGTACGGGAAATATGGATAGATTAGTTACATGGGAATTTTCATTCAACAGCGATTAACTTGTCAGTTTATTAACCACTCACGTCCGTGCACTTTACAGGGCTCCCTGCGCGATTCTGCGTGCAAAAGCCCACGATCGCGATGGTACCGGAGACAGGGGGGATTAGTGGCAGGGGAAAGAAGTCCCCTGAGCCAATCCGTTCTTATACAGCGAAAATGATCACTGTTATTGTTCAAAAACATTGATCATTCCCAGATGTAGGAGCGATCGTGCCACCGCGCTCCCTCCCGCTTGCTCGTTCCCATCGCTCCCACCGCTGATCATTAGATTAATGAAAGGGAACTTCTTTCCCATTCATTTCTCTCCCCTCAGGTCCCCGTGATCGCTAGCATCAATGAGATGCCTGCGTCACTTCCGAAGTAATGTATTACTTCCTATTTGCGTACTTATAGTAAGCTAATAGAAAATAATGCGCAAGGACATCTGGTGGCCAAATAATAAAATTACACCTACATACATTAAGGACTGAATTTTTTTAAATATTTATGTCAAGAGGGTATATTACTTTTGAATTAAGGGCTTGTAAATAGTGATGGATGTAAAACTGAAAAAATGCACCTTTATTTCCAAATAAAATATTGTCACTATACATTGTACTAGTGATTCAAGTTCGGCTAGCACACTAGTATCAAAGTTCAGGATTTTATTCCTTATAGCAAGCACAACATGTTGTGCATGCTATAAGGAATAAAAATCCTGAACAATGATACTGGTGTGCTAGCCGAACTTAAATCGCTGATATTGGACGGATGTGGCTTTTGCATCCAGGCTACGCACACAACCACTCACGGTAAGGTGTGCCTCTCCAGAACTCGATATTGCACATATACATTGTACTAGTGATATAATTTAAACGTTGCAATAACCGGGACAAATTGGCAAATAAAATGTGTGGCTTTTATCCACAGTATAATGTTTTATTTTAAAACTATAATGGCCGAAAACTGAGAAATAATAAACTTTTTTTCTCATTATTCCTATTAACCACTTAGCAACTTCTGCCGCGCTTTTCTAGGTCCATAAATATTTGGTTCTGTTTTCTATTTTTGGTATTGGTATTTTTTTTCGTATAGCACCATCTTGTGGCCAAAAAGTAAAACTACTTCCAAATACACCATTATTTACTTACCATAGAAAACTTAAATACATTTTCATTATTTTTGAAACTCCTTCATCCATAACCCAAAATAAAATATTATCGCCATACTTTGTACTAGGGACACAATTTAAACAATGTAATAACCGGGACAAATGAGCAAATAAAATGTGTCTGTTTTATCTACAATAGCACATTTTATTTTTAAACTACAATGACCGAAAGCTGAGAAATGGTGATTTTATTCATTTTTTTCTTCTTCTTCCCTGTCAAATGCATATGAAATAATATAATTCTTAGCATAAAGTACTGCCCAAAGAAAGCCTAGTTTTTCCCGCAAAAAAATAAGGTATAGATCATTTCAGTGTGATAATTAGTGATAAAGGCATTACCGAATGAATGGTAAGAGCTTTTGAAGGGGAAAAATCCTGTAGTAGAGAAGTGGTTAAAATGCATTTAGAATAAAATAATACTTAGCATAATGTACCACAAAAAGAAAGCCTAATTGATGGCGAAAAAAACAAGTTATACAAGTTATAGATCATTTCATTGTGATATTTTCGCATTTTAGTGCTTCTCTCATTCATTCCCTAATAACTATCGCTACTGATAGTTATTAGGGAATGAATGAGAGAAGCACTAAAATGCGAAAATTCCTCTCGTCCATAAGGCGAAAACAATCCACGGGCTGAAATGGATAAGGTGCCCTTTAACGATACAATATTTTCCCCTTATGTGATCATTTAATCATATTTTTACCATTGAAGTGCACAGAAAAAAAAACGCAGTAAGTGGAGAAAATCAACTGTTCTCTGGTTGATCAGATAACAGAATTTAGTCAATTGGAACATTGGATTTTATGATTGTATCTGCAAGGCTTTGGAGTCGGAGTCGAGGAGTTGGAGCAATTTTGGGGTACCTGAAGTCGCAGTCGGAGTCAGTGGTTTCATAAACTGAGGAGTCGGATGATTTTTTTACCAACTTTCCAGCCCAGGTAATTATTAGACTAAGGAGTCAGAATTGAGGAGTCAGAGCAAATTTGGGTACCTGGAGTCTGAGTCGGTGGTTTCATAAACTGAGAGTCTGAGTAATTTTTGTACCGACTCTCCAACCCTGCGTATCTGAAAAGAGAAAGTGCACTAATCAACCCGTTTATGGGAATAATCGATAATTACCTTCTGACTGCTTACAATTCTGAAAATCTGATCATATGAGAAAATCAGAGGAAAATATTGTACTGTTATTGGGCCCCTTTATGGATTGTTCAGGATTGGATATATTACCAAACATTTGCCTACATTCCTTTGTTTCTTTTCTATGACCTCAGCATAAAAAAAAAATAATCAAAGGAAAAATATGCAAAAAGATAAATATAACCTTTGTTATATAAATCGCTGTTAGGTCAATAAACGTTCATTTTGTGGCATTTGCTATCTATCCCATTATTCTGATCTCTTGATGCAAAGCACTAGAGACAAGCATTAATCAAGCCCCAGTCTCCTAATTATCCTACAAAGCCCCAGTCATTCTTCATTACACAGAGTCTTAGCATATGACATATGATAGTTTACACGGCAACATTCCTGTAATGCCATCGTATTACCAACCAATATTAAACATAAACTACAATGAAGGCTTACAAGTGATCTCATAAACAGTATCAATCAACTCTAGCATATGGGAGCAATACATTGTGGCTAGGGCATTTTATATAATTGGTTACAGTTAATGCGTATATTTTCCTGTTACATCATCTTACTGTTGGGTAAATGCACAGTTGTAAGCCAGGGTCAGTCAAAACACAAAACAAAAAACAGTTGTTAGTGTTTTACAGTGAGGGGTATATATTTCAGTTTTAGATTCCAACGTGTACAACCATCTATTGAGAATTTTTATGTGGCTATTTTATGAAATGAAATGAAAATACTGTACTGTCAAAAGCTACATACTGATGCGAGATTCTTGTCAGTCAAGATGACTGTTCATGATTTTCTATGTAATGTAGCATCAGTACAGGTTACTTAGCTGCAAAGTTAGTTGGGTTGAAAAAGGACATCCATCCATGAAGTTTAGCCAGAAAATTAGGTACAACACTATCCTGCACCCTCACACATCTCATTTGAGCCAGGAGACACTTACAAGGCTAGGACCAATTTGCCCTAAAAGGGAATAAGTTCCTTCCCAACTCCAGATGGCAATCATATAAAATCTCAACACAGCAAGGAATGACTTAGTAAATATAACCATGGATGTAATTCGATGCGAGGAAAGCATCTAAGCCCTCGTAAAAAAGCCTACCCTGTGAGGAGAAAAACATCACCTAGGGGGTACTCACTTCAAGATAGGAAAGCCTCCGGATCCTAAAGAGGCTTCCCCCGTCATCCCTTGCAGACCCCTTCCATCACTTGGTCCCCGAACACAGGTAAACAATAAAGGCACAGTAGCGGCTTTTCGTTAGGCTCCAGTGGAAATAGCCGAACCCGATCGGGGCCACTCTAGTGGGCAGGCGCAGACAGCTCATGCTCATCTATTTCCACCAGAGCTGCTTCTGCACTTGCGCAAGGCTCCCAACAAGCGGCAACAAGAAGATCGTTGGGAGTCCCAGAGCTGGATCCCCTCTGGTGATGAGGACAGGGGAAGCCTGTTTAGGATCCAGATGCTTCCTCCTTCCGAGGTAAGTACCCCTAGGGGTACTTTTTTCACTACAGGTACTCGTTAAATGCAGATACAGAATTTGACATAACTACTTCCTATGGTAATACAGGACATTCCACAATTTTATCACTCTTAATGTAAAGAACCCTTTCTTAAATGGCAAAATCGTTTTTTTCCTCCAAGCGCAGATGACCTCCCTTAGACCTTTTCACAAGCCTTGTGACAATAAGCTCATTTGCTAAGCTTTTATATCACCCTCTGATGCATTTATACATGTTAATTAGATCACTTTGTTTTTTCACTAGACTAAATAAGCCCAGTCTATCTAACCTTTCCTGGTAAGTGAGACCTTCGTTCCCTCCAAGAAATGTTGTTGCTTGTCTCCGCACCTGCTCTAAAACTGCAACATCCTTCCTGTAATACAGTGTCCAGATCTGAATTTCATATTCTTGGTCTTACAAGATAGTTAAACAGGAGCAGAAGTTTTTATTTCCCTTTTAATGTATCTCAAAATTGTATTTCCTTTAGCTGCAGCTGCTTGGCATTGAATACGATTATTGAACTTGTTAACAAGTTCTCCTAATTCCCTTTCCAAGTTTGATGTTCCCATCTGTATTCTATTTACTTTGTACAGTGCTAGATAGTACAACCAAAATGCATGACTTTACTTTTTGCAACATTGAATTTGAGTTTTCCCACAACTTTATTTAGGCCTCTTTTCCATGAACAGCTGAGAGAGGTGACTTCCCCACCTGTCTGCTAGCAGCCGTGCGCTTGCTAGCTCTTGGCACAGGTAGTGGACAGGGGGAACCCCATGGAGTTGCTTCTGAGCATGGCAGTAGCATGGCACGTCACGTGCTGTGTTACCGAACACTGCCATTTGGCTTCATGCAATTGCAGCCCAGTGACGCTTGTGGCTGGCAGGCTGGCAGCCAGGCAGCTTGACAAACAAGCAGTTCAGCCGTTTGTGGAAAAGAGGCCTTATTGATACAGGAACACTATGCCAGAATGATAATGGGCTGAAGCAAATAACTGCCATTGCATTGAACCCTCTGCTGATTCCCCACTTGTCTCCACAATATTCCCCTCTCTTTAGAACAGACTGTTTGCATATAAAGTAGTGCATCTGTTCAGCGATCATTTTCAAACTGTCACCCAAAATGATCATTAGCGATCATTTAGGCATCAGTTAATGACCACTCGTATTAGTCTTTAAACTCTCACTTTTATAACATAGGTTTTGATTAAGATCGGTAAAGCTAGCACTTATGCAATCCCGTATCAAAACGACTAATCTTCTTGGTTGCTGGAATGGGTGCAGATTTTGGAGGCATTCATTGACTTGACTCCTTATCCCCTTATGTAAGTATCTATAACTTCAGGGGATAGAAAGGTTAGGGTACGTTTCAGGTTAGGCAGAGGAGAAGAGGGAATGTTAGTGTTGGGGAAGGGCAAAAGAATAAGGCTAGCACTCCAGTAGGCTGGCAGTAAAGAACAGGTGTGGTTAGATGCTGGAGTAAACAAGTAATAACAGTAACGCCATTATCATGGCCCAATTTTCCCAGAAGCCAGGATATCACAACTGCACCAAGATATCAGAAAAACGTTATATAAATAACGTTTCAATAATTTTTTTTATTCCTAATTGAGTATGCACCTTAGGCGTACATTCAAATTCTAATACAAAGATAACATGTTCAGGGTGAATACATAAGGAAGAGGAACTTCAAAAGTTTAACTTTCTGCTGTTTTAAGCTGCGTACACACCTTTGACCAGGAGCAGATTTACCATAAGGCACTTTAGGCACGTGCTTACAGGCGCCTGATGATGGAAAGGCTGTTCACTCACCTCCCCAATTGCCTCCCTCCCACCTTACCTATGCAGAGTCCAAAGCAGAGTCTAAATAAAAGGTTACTCTTTCGGGTCTCAGCATTCCACTGCCCAGACCTCCTTTCAGTCAGGAGCTTCCTAATATTTGGGGACACCACTAGCTACTTAATACTGATGATAGCTCTGGCTACCTAATACTGAGGGGCACCTGTAACTACCTATGATGGGCAAGGGTAGTAAGGGAAAAGTGACAACTGGGCCAACCAGCACACTTATGTTGCGGCTCAGCAGGGTTTGTAGGTTCATGGAGTACGAAGTCTAAGGTGCCAGGAGATTGGTGCCTATAGGCTCCTGTGATGTGAATCCGCGCCTGCCTTTGACAGATGTCGCCACACAGGGATTGGTACCCATCCCCTTAGGCAACATCCCTAAACAGGGCTGCACAGACGCTGTGTAGCTGGTGATGCATTTTGTTGCTATGTGGGGGGCAGAAGAACGACGGAGCAGGCATGCATAACGTCATGTGACAGGCAGGGGTGTGGCGAGCATAATGGGATCGGCTATTCCTGGGGGTGAGTTGATCCATTCGGTGGATCGCTTGTGAGTTTGGGGTCAGGGACCTCTGTACACACACTTGATTATGGACTGAGGCGGTTGTTATCGGCTGCCTCAGCCGACTTTGATCCTGCGTCCATACAAGCCTTTAGTTGGAACAGAAGGGAGTAGACATTATGCCAAGATTTTATTGCTGTCAGGACATGAAAAGGGTTGAAAGGGTCCTAAAATACCCGAGACTGCTCTAGCATGATTGCTTTCAGAATGAACCTTGTTCACTTTTGCGTTTAGTTGTGGTTTAAAACCACATAATATTCTTCATTGAAAATCTTTCAGTATTATAAGGACATTTTTTGTATTTGCATGGAATCTATCTTTATATTAAGTATTGCATTTAATTCTCCCTTGCTCTGGCTTTCTTTTGATCACCAGCTGTGTGTATTTAGTAAAATGTAGCTGTGCTTGTTTCATCCACAGTTAACCAGAGAATTTTAACCAACAATCCAGTGTCTAAATACAATTTATCAAAGACTTTGTCTTCTTTTGTCACAGAAGATGGAGTTACTTAGCTCACGCAGAGTGATCTGACATCTTAATGGATACATGAATGCTGGAGCATACTTAGACTGTATACATAACAGACCAATAAACCAAAAACATATGTCTGTCATTTTGCTTGCGGAGATGCTTACATTCGCTCAGTGACAAGGAAAATAACAAAAAAGAAACAAACAGAAAGAAAAAACCCTCTATGCAGCAAAAGGCATGCAAATCAAATCAGTGTGCTCCCTGCCTGAGAGTTCAGTCAGTGCTCAGCCAAACACCCCTTCTTCTCCCACAGCAAAGTGCGCCCAGTCAGCCCCATCCCCACTATTTAAGCAAGTGTGGCACCTTCACCATTCCCCAATCACTCTTATCAGCAAGTGACCCCCCCCCTCCCAGCAATTTTCTGTGGGCCATAGAGACATGCCTCTCTCCCTCTGTCCCAGCTATGCAAAGCTCAGCTCCCAATGAATGTCATATGGCTCCAATGGTGCAGCAATAGATGATGCAGAGGTTTCTACCACACTGGGGCCCCTAGGCCAGAGGGGACCACCAGGGGCACTTCTTCACTCTCTGTATTAGTTATCTTTGAATGGTGTTCATCTGTTAAACTGTTCCCCTCCACTGCTTACATCACTACAACGCTGCAGATGTGCGTTGCATAGTTCATGCATTATAGTGTGTGTGAGAACAGCAATGGACACTGTTAATCCAAAGCCAGCATGCAGCAAGTTAGAATAACACGATCCGTTACCTCACAGAGATGTAAACAGCTCCATAGAATTTTATGGGCAGTGAGTTTACATGCAGGATTATTCCGCAGCGCAACGGATATAATGTGAACACACCCTTAGTTCTCCTTTAAACTATATGCTGAAGAACTGATGCAGTTTAACTTTTCATAGCACTGCGTTGTGAAAAGCTTTCAGTTGAAACATGTATAATCTGACCTAAGCCATAGAGAAACATGGACATTACCTTGCTCATCAGTTGTCTGTTCAGTTCTAACTGACGAGTGAAGCAGCCCCGTTTCTTGCCCCGTGCGGAGCGTGCCGCCGCCCGGGGCGCTGTTGGGAGGGGGGCGCTATAATGGAGGGGGGAGCCGGAGCCGCGGGGAGGGCAGCCTGACCTCTCCCTCCCTCTCCTCTCCCGGGCGCCCTCCGTGCTCCCCCCTCAGATGCAGAGTTCGTGAGCAGCAGGGAAGCGCTGTTTACAACTCACCGGCTGCCTGGCTCCAAGCGCTGCTCTCTCGCCGCTGGTCTCCTCTCTCTCTCTGTATACGTACTGATACACGCTGCTTCCTGTAGCCGGAAGCAGCGTGTATCAGTATGTATACAGAGAGAGAGAGGAGACCAGCGGCGAGAGAGCAGCGCTTGGAGCCAGGCAGCCGGTGAGTTGTAAACAGCGCTTCCCTGCTGCTCACGAACTCTGCATCTGAGGGGGGAGCACGGAGGGCGCCCGGGAGAGGAGAGGGAGGGAGAGGTCGGGCTGCCCTCCCCGCGGCTCCCCCCTCCATTATTGGGGGCATCTACCTATCTAACCTATTCTGGGGGCACCTACCTAATCTAACCTACGCTGGGGGGCACCTACCTATCTAACCTACACTGGGGGGCACCTACCTAATCTAACCTACACTGGGGGGCAGCTACCTATCTAACCTATACTGGGGGCAGCTACCTAATCTAACCTACGCTGGGGGGCAGCTACCTATCTAACCTATACTGGGGGCAGCTACCTAATCTAACCTACGCTGGGGGGCAGCTACCTATCTAACTACACTGGGGGGCACCTACCTAATCTAACCTACGCTGGGGGGCAGCTACCTATCTAACCTACACTGGGGGGCAGCTACCTATCTAACCTACGCTGGGGGGCAGCTACCTATCTAACCTACACTGGGGGGCAGCTACCTATCTAACCTACACTGGGGGGCAGCTACCTAATATAACCAACACTGGGGGGGCAGCTACCTATCTAACCTACACTGGGGGGCAGCTACCTAATCTAACCTATACTGGGGGGCAGCTACCTATCTAACCTATACTGGGGGGCACCTACCTAACCTATACTGGGGGGCACCTACCTAACCTATACTGGGGGGGCAGCTACCTTATCTAACCTATACTGGGGGGCAGCTACCTAATCTAACCTATTCTGGGGGGCACCTGTCTAATCTAGCCTATACTAGGGGGCACCTACCTAATCTAACCTATACTGAGAGGCACCTACCTATCTAACCTAGGGGGGGGGCGCAATTTTTACACCCTCGCCCTGGGTGCATTTTAGCCTAGAAACTGCACTGGAGTGAAGTATGGTCTACTGTTTGTCAAGGAGCAGAAATGCAGTATTGTATGGTGTGTCATAGATTGTCAATTACTTGATGTACAGTTCTGATCAATTTTTTCTAATCTTTCAATTATTTTATTCATGATTGGGGAAACATTTAACATAGGTGTGTGGTGCATTGGTCAGATTTTTTAATTGTTACAATAAGTCAGAAAAATTGATTGCTATTCTTGAATTGAACAGATATTTAAAAATTGTATGGTGTGTGGCCACCTTTAGTCATTAAAGGTATTGCCGGAATCAACGTTTGTTGGTTTGATGCCTGCATTTCTAACTGACAGCAACTGATGTAATGTAAAAGGGCCCTTATGGCTTTTCTGTTTCAATATTTTTATCGAATTTTGTCATGAAAGTTTAACATGCAAGATTGCATTTTCGATGCAAATCATCAGACAGTGAGACAAGGGGGATATTAACAGTAAAAGCAAGAATAATTACAGTATGGATTCGAGTAGTCTAGCCAATGGCTTCACAAATAACACGCTATATCAACAAATGAACCCATAATCCAATACCACCCTTATCTCAAGATTCTTGTCAGCTCTTGGTGGGCCAGAGCACAGTCTCCACTTTTGTGGAGAGTAGGGCTGGCCCATAGATAAAGAGGAATCGAGAAGATAGGGAGAAGAACAAAGAGGGAAGAAAGAAAGAAAGAAAGAAGGAAGAAAAAGGGAAAGAAGAGAATCTGATCATCCATTGGGGTCTATAATCTATCTTTGATAATTATCTATTCAGGGTAGACCAATAAACAATCTCCAGGGGTCCCATATTTTAGAAAATTGTTTGGCCTTGTCTTCAAGTTGGCTAGCCATCTGTTCTTGAATCAGAAATGCTGTCACCCTATTCTTGACTTCCTCGAAGGACACAAATTGCGTCCTCCATGCTTTAGCAATCGTCTGGGAAGCTGCCACAAAAATAAAATGGGCTAGAATGTTCTGAGTTTTGATAAGGGAGTCTACTTTGTGATGTAATAAAGCTGACCAGGGGTCCCTGGAGATTGTTTTGCCAAATAGTGCAGATAAAAGTCTGTACACCCTTCCCCAGAATCTAGATAACATGGGGCATGACCAAAAAGTGTGCAGCATATCTCCTCTCGCTTCACATCCTCGGAAGCACCTGCCTGAGTTTGAGGTGGCTAAATGTGAAAGTCTGGCAGGGACCCAATACCACCTAAATAGGACTTTGTATGCTGATTCAATCATCATCAGGTTTAGAGAAAGTTTTGGGACAATAGCCCATACTTTTCCCCATTCCTCTTTGGTTTTGTTATTTTTCAGGTCTAATTCCCATCTAGTCCCCTTATGGCTTTTGATCATGCATTTTGTTTCTATTGCCAGAGTTTTTGACAGGTTTGCTTTATTGGAAATCATAAGTAGACCATAATTGGGGTTAAATCACACATAGAATGTGCCCAGCGTGAGACTTATGAGGGTGACTTCACAGGAAGTACTTTCTTTCTGGAATTCCACTACAGTCCCCCTCTGACTCATGCCAAATCTGCCATGTCAGTGTCTATCAAGAGTCTGTATTGTTTTGTGACATGGGAACGCTATGATTTGCAAGGACCTTCACCGGAACATAACTAATTGACATGATAATGAAACCCTGACTCATTTCAAATTAAAGCAATCTCTGTGATGTATCGCTGGTTATATTTCACATTACATATGGTTCTTCTTAAGGACTGGCAGTAAGCAGGGAAATCATAGCAGATACTGTGATAATGGGCAGATAGCTCCTTGTTCAAGACCAGTATTAAACCTACAACACAAAAAGACTGTAGATTTATTTCATTGCTGGTGTTACTCATGCCAAAAAATGACCTTTTTTTTAACGAGAAACACTGTTTTTGTTAACATGCAGATCTATAGCACCTAGGCTGACTATGCGTCCTCTTTTGCCCGGACAGGTCCACTTTTTCAGACCTGTCCGGGCCGTCCTCCCGGGTTCTAGAAACGCCTGGAGAAGTCTGGAGAGTCAGAGAGCTGAACACGAGCGGAGCGGCAGAAGAGCCGCTTGAAGAGAGTCAGTCAGTGAGCCGAGCGCAGAAGAGCCGCTTGCTGCAGACAGTCAGTCAGTGAGCCGAGCGCAGAAGAGCCGCTTGGGCTTGAAGAGAGTCAGTCAGTGAGCCGAGTGCAGAAGAGCCACTTGCTGCAGAGAGTGAGTCAGTGAGCTGAGCGCAGAAGAGCCGCTTGGGCTTGAAGAGAGTCAGTCAGTGAGCCGAGCGCAGAAGAGCCACTTGCTGCAGAGAGTAAGTCAGTGAGCTGAGCGCAGAAGAGCCGCTTGGGCTTGAAGAGAGTCAGTCAGTCAGTTAGCCGAGCGCAGAAGAGCCGCTTGGGCTTGAAGAGAGTCAGTCAGTCAGTGAGCTGAGCGCAGAAGAGCCGCTTGAAGAGAGTCAGCAAGCCAAGCGGCAGAAGAGCCGTTAGGCTGAGTCGGCTCGTTCAGCTCCTGACTCAGCCAAACGGCTCTTCTGCCGCTCGGCTCACTGACTCTCTGCAAGTGGCTGTTCTGCCCTCGGCTGGCTGACTGACTCTCTTCAAGCGGCTCTTCTGAGCTTGGCTCGCTGACTGACTCTCTGCAGGATCCAGGCAGGTAAGGGGAAACTTCACTCTGCCCGCTCCCCCCGCCGCTGCGCACATACTGGGGCCATATTCCTATCTAAGCTATACTGGAGGCATATATCTATCTAAGCTATACTGGAGGCATATAACTATCTAAGCTATACTGGGGGCATATACCTATCTAACCTATATTAGGGGCATATACCTATCTAACTTATAATGGGTGCGTATATTTGGCCCCACCCATGACCACGCCCACATGCTGTTGTAATCGTCCTCTTTTTTGGAAATCAAAATATGGTCACCCTAATAGCACCTGCCTACCTCCCTAATTCTCATAACACTCGGTTTAGTAAAACATGGCTCTAAGAGCACTGATTAAAACTATGACACATACAACTGTGACTTTGATATTTGAAAGCCCATATTAGCTTGTTGGAGCCCATAAAAAGCCCATATTAGCTGAGTTGCACACTGAACCCAAAAAATAAAAGTGGATTGGTATTGGTTCTAGTGGAACTATGTTTGAATAACTACTTACTCAACATGCCTGGATACCCATGATCACATACTGTGATGACGTTGATGCACTTTTTTTAACCTCCCTGGCGTTCTGATTCCGTGCTGCGCACGGCCGTGGGAGGTTTTTTTTTTTTAACTAATTTTTTTTTCCATGTAGCTAGCCTATCGCTAGCTACATGCTTCCCCCCTCCCTGCTCCATCCCTCCCACCCCTCCGATCGCCGACGGCGTGAAGACCCGTCCAGAAATCCCATTCTGAAAAGGGATTTCCTTTAGCGCTTCCCCCGTCGCCATGGCGATGATTGGAGTGACGTCCTTGACGTCATCGACGTCGTGACGTCAGACGGAGTCCCGATCCACTCCTCAGCTCTGCCTGGCACTGATTGGCCAGGCTGCGCACAGGGTCTGCGGGGGGGGCCTCTTTCGCGTCGGGTAGCGGCGGCGAACGGAGAAACACACAGCTAGCAAAGTGCTAGCTGCGTGTTTCAAAAAAAAAATTATTCAAATCGGCCCGCCAGGGCCTGAGCGGTGACCTCCGGCGTCTCTGGACGAGCTCAGCTCGTCCAGAACGCTAGGGAGGTTTTAATGTTTCATTATTAATCTCTATGTTAATGTTTAACCTAATTGATTTATCCAACATTTTGTATGGAGATGATTGCCACAATTTTTGTAATGTGCCTCAATAAAATTATTTTTGGTAAAAAAAACAAAAACAGAGTACTGCCATTGGTAAGATTCATCTCTCACATGTTTACAGATGCCCACAGATGCTAGAAGGTGGAGCTTCTGGAGCTGGGGGCTGGTATATTGTAGTTTATGTCATAAGTGTACGATGTCAAAGGCTACACCAGTTTTTTATGTATGTAGGCTGGCAACTTTATGAAGTTTCGCTGGATTGGGCTCTGAATAGGAATAACATTTTTAGCGTATCCTTTTTTTTTAATATGTTTGACCTGGAATCTGCCTATGAGAAGCTTCGTATCATTGTTCACTTAGCAGTAGGTGGAAACACATTCTTAAAGTTCATGTTAACTCACCTGATTATACCTAGTTCTATTAATAACATCAATTTTGCTTCTTAGCAGTCATTTAAAGCCAGGGAACACAGTATGCAAGCATTATTTGTAATTACTGATGTAACTATAGGGTACTTCTATTTAAAGTGAACCTGTGTCCATCTGCTTCTGGAATGAGGCTCAGGCCTCTATTGTACTCACCCATTCATTGCTCACTATGCTGCTCCGCTTGGTTAGCTGCTGTCACTATCTTTAGTCTTGTTGTGATTTTGGTCACAGGATTAGTGGGCACAAGCAGGCCCGGTCCACCCATGATGCCAAGTGAGCCGACAGCAGCACCGGGGGGACAGCACCAGGCAGAAACAGGAAGTGAAGAGAGTGCTTGGCCAACCTATACTGGGGACAACTGCACCTGGCTAATATATACTGGGGGCAACTGTATCTAGCTACCAATACTGGCGGCACCTATACCTGGCTACCTACCTATACTGAGGGTTCTTTTTGGGGGGCTCACCACAGCTATAACGTGTGGTGCAAATTGTCGGGTGCTGTGCAATCATTCCAATTGGGGGGGGGGGGGGGGGCATCCTTACAAGTCTATCTCGGGCAGCAAAAAGTCTACAACCGGCCATGGGCACAAGTCTAGTGACTGTTAACCAATGAGAGCAAGCTAGTGATGTATAAGAGGCAGGCATAATCTCAGGCCTTGGTCTCACTCCATATACAGTTGGGCACAGTTTCACTTTAACACAACAGTACTGATAATAATATCACCAAAACATCTCCTCATATCCAAAATAATCCGCTTTCCTCTGGAAATTACTGTTATGCAGACACAGAAGCCATTAATTACATAGAACTGTGCACATCATAGTGTTGCCAAAATAACTGCTTTGGCTTGGTCATTAGGGTAGGACCAGTGGCTATAAACTTAGAATAAAAAAATGTGTCCTTTGGGTGACATCAGCATCTATTCTTGAGGTCCTCTGGACTTAGCAAGTTAAAGCAAACCTGACATGAGAGGTATATAGCGGCTGCCATATTTATTTCCTTTTAAACAATACCAGTTGCCTGGCTGTCCTGCTGATCTTTCTGGCATCAGTCGTGTCTGAATTACACACCTGGCTAATCTTGTCAGATTTTTGTCAGAAACACCCAATCTACATGCTTGTTCAGGGTCTATGGCTAAAAGTATTAGTGGCAGAGGATCATCAAGACAGCCAGGCAACTGGTATTGTTTAAAAGGAAATAAATATTGCAGCCTCCGTATCCCCCTCGCTTCGGGTTCCCTTGAATCACCACTTTTGTGGCTTTTCATAGTGTAAACTGCACTCACACACCTCAATGAACTCTTTTGGAGTCAATCTCCTCCTACACTTCCTGTTACAAGTCATCACAACATCACAAGCAGGGTCGGACTGGGACACTGGGGGCCCACCAAAGAAATTTCAACCTGGGGCCCACACATCCCATGATTGCGGTGAAAAAAGGTCGTGACCATGCACCGGAAGGTGGGCGTGGTCATGATGTATTATGGACAGGGCCAAATGTACATAATCTTAGCAGCATTGTAATTCAGAGACACTGCTGCCCAGCAAAACTTTGCATAGAGTCCCCTCCTTCAATATAAAGTAATGTCCTACTTTGCAGAGGTTGCGACCGCAGAGGTTGCGACCGCATTGGGGCCCTTGGGCCAAAGGAGCACCGAAGGGCCCTCCCTCAACAACAGTATTACCTCTCTATTGGTCCTGTGCTCATAATAATCACTTCTATAGATACTTTGAACAGTGGTAATCATTAGCAAGCTATTTCCCATCCCCTTCTTGCACCTCTGACACTGTAGTTGTCATTGGCAGGTTTTGGTGCGTCGTATCAATTGTTATGTATAGAGTGCTTGGGGGGCCCCATTGTAAAATTTGCATTGAAGCCTACAGCTCCTTAGCTACGCCACTGCTCTCAGCATGAGTGATTACAGCACTGAGAAGAGAATTTTTGTGCTGCAGGCAGCAATTGGAGCTCTGTCAGACAAGGAGTGTGGGGGGGGGGGGGGGGGCACCAGAGACCTGGAGGGGGGCCCACCGAGGGGAAAAACTGTACTACTGTGGCCCAGTCCGACCCTGATCACAAGTCTGTGAGGAAATCTAGTATACCCAGTGGGGTAGAGGGGCATGTGGAGGAATTGTTTGTTGTGGGGCTGTCTGTTATATGGGTCAGGGAAGTGAATGGAATTGATGGTATAGTCTAGCATTCAGCTAGGCACTAGCAATACCTTCTTCAGTATGAACTGTTGGTTATCCAATCCATATTTCTTCAGAATTGAATGTAAAGCTTCTTGTATTGTCTTTGTGGGCTTGGCCACGATACGCAAGTTTTTATTCAGTGTTTCAACTTGTAACCTGAAAAATATCAAAGTATAAGTTGAAGTCTTTAATTGGAAAAAAAAATGTTTCAAGCCGTTTTACCAAACATACAACAGCAGGATATGATAGCACAGTGGTTAGCACTATAGCCCTGACACTGCAGATATCACTGTAGCCTTGTGGCAATCTCCAAAATTCAATGTGGCAGATTGATCAAGATACTGTAGTTGCCAACTAATCTCTAGCAAAAGCTGAACAGTTACCCAGATGAATCAGTCAGCATCCATAGAGTTGGACTTCTGGAAAGACCTCAAAGGCCTGGGCCTTGGGTGGCTGTAACTCAAGGGGTGGGTGGACATGAAAAAAGGGATTGCTGTATGTATATAGAAGAAAAAGCTGCAAATGGAATTGTTAAGGTGCCAATAAGAAACAACACATAAAAGAGGAGTGCTGCTGCCTAAGAGAATTATACATGAAACAAAAGGATTGCTGTAAAGGGATGTAACTGATGGAAAAAAGGCACTACACATGGAAGTGGAGGTTCCTGCTGAACATAGAATAGGAGCCATAATGTGACAGTTGGTCTAAGGGCAGAGAAAGTATAAATCTGGCCTTGAGCATTCTTGCTTCTTTTAACAGAAGAAACCTTACTAGTTATGGTTGGCCTGCAGGTCCATATTTAACCTTATCCTCTGTATAACAGTTTTGACAAATCTGCCTCTGTGTTCTCCTAGAGGTTATTTTTCAAGCAATTCAGTGATGAATTATAAATATGATTTATTGCAAATCAGTATATACCTCAAATGAAGTTTTTCTCACAATGTTTTCCAGTGACTTTACCAAAGAATAATGTGACAGATTTCTGATGGGAATGTGGACAGAGACATGTACAGAAATGGGAAATTTTCATTCCGGCACAGTTTCTGACAGCCACAGGGAGATATATCTATATGGCTGCTATGTTATGTTACATACATTTTCTGTCTTTGTGCTCAGGAGGGAGACCGATACATTTCCACCCCATTGTTTACATCCATCCAGCCTGCAAACCACACTGGTAAATTAAGTCCTTCAAAATTGGGTTGAAATAAATAGTTAAAACTGCAGCTTGAGCAAACATTTGTAAAATGTGAATAAAGTGGAAGGAAGTCCACTTCCAGAAAAAATAAAAAATCTTTGACTTGTATGGGCTCTTATGCTGGGCATACACGGTGCAATTGTGCGCCGGAATTGAGCCGCTGGCTCGATGCGGGCACGTGAATCGATTCCCGCTCGTCCCCGCGGGCACTTCCTTATCTCTGCTTCGTTTCTTCCATTGTCCGCCCGCGGGGATTGAGCGCGGTATCAATCCGGCGCGGTGATCGAACACGTCGGATATTATCAAACGAGCCATCAACGGCTCGATTGATAATAAAAAACGAGCCGTGTATGCCCAGCATTAGTGACAGAAACATGTTTTTATATCTGTGTAAAACATCAGATTGCCTGTCTGAGGCTCCAGCCTCAGGGCGCAGTGTAGGAGAGGGCGCACAATTCATTCAGCTGTCATTCCTAATTGTGTTTGAAGCAGAAAGAAATAAGAAAAGGGGATACATGGCAGTAACTGCAAGCCACATAACTAGATATTAAGGTGTTGGGGAGGTTGTGGGCCCTGTCGCGCTTCTTAGTCTAATAGCAATCAGTGTGTGACAGCTGGGGTGGGAGGGATGGAGGGGCGTACTTTGGGGTCTCAGCCTTGGGTGCTGGAGGACCTTGTCCCAGCTCTGCCTGTCTGATGTCAAATGCATTAGTTCTGCAGTTCCTGGGTGGGAGCCCTATTGATAGTCACAGATTAGCAGGGCTGCAGTCTGCTGTGATAGCTCTGTCTGCTGTGCCTTGCCCCTTGCAGCTTGAAGAGCATTATCATGCTAAGCATTCGGCCTGTAAACACTTGCAAGTTAGGTTTCCCCAAATGATTGTTTAGAATTATTCTGGGAGGCAGGAGCCTTTTCCAAGCATATAGAGGTTTCTTCCGTTGTCCTCTGACAGCTCGCTAGTGATTGGGCCTGCTGAAAAACCATGACTTATCGCTATTGTTTTTACCAATGCAGGCGGCAGTGTACTATACTACCACTCATCCTTCCACCTCTCCTCTCCACAGAGCAATACACAATGATCAACAGAGACCAAACAGCCTGTCTTGGGGAAAGGCCATTCGAAACGACCATTTCAGACGATCATCACTACAAGTACGGTGGCCAGAGTCCCGAGGCCGGGACGCCCCGCATCTAAAAGCGGTACGTTTCCCGGGACCTCATGCAGCCTGGGACAGCGGACCCTGAAGGACGGGACGCGTCCCAGGTAAAGCGGGATGTATGGTCACTCTACTACAAGTGGATACAGGCAGCAGCCAATTAACTCCAATAATTAAGGTGCTACAGGTCTCAAGATTTCTGTTTGTCTGAAGATACTTTGTCTGACCCAAAAAGATAACATTTAGACACTCTGCTTACTAAGCTCAGATGGAATATCTAGATCTGCTCCTTTAGCAATAATCCCTCACTTCCTAGAATGTCATTGGGGAAATACGTGAGGGGAGTTTCTTCAGTGGTAATGCAGAAAAAATATGGTGTAGTCAGGGCCGGATTTACAGCTCAGGAGCCTATTGCCACATAAGCTCTGGTGCCCTAAACTCTGCCCTTCAACACAGGCCACACCCCTTTGTGACCCTTTCCCCGTATAAGTAGCTAAATGTTCCTTCCCCCTATAAAAAGCCAGATGTGCCTCCTTCCCCCCAGATGTGCCCCCTTACTCCCAATATAGATAGCCATATGTCCCCACCTTCCACCCCATTAGATAGCCAGATGTGCTCCCCTTCCCCCTCCCATGGATAGTTAGTTATGCCCTCCTTCCGCCTATAGATAGCTAGATGTGCCCCCTACCTCCCACCTGTAGATGTGCACCCCCCCTCCATTTAGATAGCCAAATGTGCCCCCACCCTTTCCTCCCCTTTAAATAGTCAGATTTGCCCACCTTCTCCCCCTACAGAAAGTTAGATGTGCCCCATATAGATAGCAAGATAGCCCCCCCTTCCTTTCCTATAAATATGGTTAGGTAGCTAGGGTGATCAGAGAGCGCCCTGGAGTAAAAACAAAAAACACAAAGACACCGGGAGCCCCAACAATGTAGTAAGCCAAACAATTGAAGCAAATGGTGGAGAAGAATGGATACTCGCAACAGAAGGTTACAGGCGGGCAACCAAACACTGTAGGCGGTTGGAGATGCACAAATCTGACTTCACTCGGGTGTCCAGTTGAACTGGATGTGGTCACTCTCTTGGTACAAAATAGCTCTAGATGGTTGTAGGAGTAGAAGGCCCTAACCAAAAAGACTACCCCTCCCGAAGGAGGGTGTGTGACACAAAGGGGGATGATGATAAAACTGTGTTAAAAATTTCAGGAGAAGCGCCTTCAGCTCTGGCTATAGAGAACTCTGGAACTGTATTCGGCCTGAGGAAGTGGGCTGAGACCCACGAAACGCGTTGCCAAGTGCATATTAAAGTTCTTTGTCATTATCTGACCTTGTTGTCATTGAGGTAAGCCACCTCACCCTTTCTATTTTAACTTTTTTTAACACAGTTTTATCATCATCTGGGCACCTCTTATCCCCCTTTGTGTCCCCTTTAAATAGTCTGATGTGCCCCCCCTCCACACATAATCAGATGTGCCCCCTTCTCCCTATAGATAGCCAGATGTTTCCCCAATCCCTCATATAGTCAGCTGTGCCCAGCATAGTATGCCCCCCTTCCCCCATAGCGAGTCAGATGTGCCCCCTTCCCTGTATAGATATTCAGATGTGCCCAGCATAGTATAGTAGCTCCCTCCCTCTGCAGAGTGCGAGCAGAGTGTTAATAGCAGCAGCTCTGACATGCTAGCAATGACGTCATTTCTCCTCTGCAGCACACACAACGTCCTCTCCTAGGTAACAGTAGTGTCTCTTTCATGTGACATGCCGTCACGTACCAGCTGTCACATGACGCCATTGTTACCAAGATAAGGACTCTGGGGACGTTGCAGGAGGGCAAGGACATCATCCCTGGAACGAGCTGCTAAGTCTTCTGCTGTAACTATTGGCTCGCACTCTGCAGAGGGAGGGAGAGAAGTGGCTGGGACACTTTGGGTGGCCAGTGAGCTGCCTTTCCCACACACCTTTAGGCATGAACTTACAGTGCCTATAGGTAAATCCATCCCTGGTGTATGGTCTTCACCTTCTCCACTCTGCCCAGAACTAGAGAGTGAAATGATAATAATGGAGCCAACTCACTCAAAGCTGATCCTGTTCTCCAGCCGTACCTCCTGGTCAGTCAGTACCATGCAGTCCTGATCCAAGGCCAGGGCCTTCTGAAAGAGGACAAGTTACGGACAGTGTAAGGATAGACAGCAAAGATGATTTATTATCATGGCTACACTGACATTAATGGGAACTATAAACTGAAATGTAACAAAATGACATTAGCATCAAAACAGGAATAATATACATTTTCTCTTTTTTTAGTTAAAATAAAATGTGATGGTGTCACCTCAAGCAAAAGGTGCTCCTGCTACATGTTGCTGTTTCCTAACTTTCCTTAGAGGCTTCAGGTTATTTTCTCTTGTTAACAGGAAAGGTACAAAAGAGTAAATGTTCCAAAATGAAATATTGCCCACGCAACACTTTGGCCAACATTGGAATTCCATTTCCATCAGGATGTTAATACTCCAGTGTTTGTACAATACTTTCCATTCCATTTCCATCAGGATGTTAATACTCCAGTGTTTGTACAATACTTTCCATTCCATTTCCATCAGGATGTTAATACTCCAGTGTTTGTACAATACTTTCTTGAGGTCAGTATCCTGACCTCAAGAAAGTGGGGTAAAAAGCTGTAACCACATGACCAGCCAATCAGAAGCTTGAAAAATACATATAAATGAATTGGGCACTTCATTTGAATATGGAAGGAAGCCAATAGCACTGGACAATAAATACAATCTCCAGCTAGCACTATCTATTGCTATGGGAGTACATTATTGGGGGTATGTGTATATACTCACCTAGATCAAGACTTTTATCAGAATTCCTTAGCTAAACTTGTCAGATTCAGGCTTCTTGCACACACTGGCTGCACTCTCAACACACTTTCTCTCAGTGGCATAGCAAAAGGGGATGCAGAGATTGCAACCGGGCCAGAGGGCCTCAACCACAGTATTAGCCATCTATTAGTCATGTGCTGGTTATAATCACTTTCATAGATGCATTGAATAGTAGTAATCATTAACAAACTGTTCCCCATCCCCTTCTTGCGCCTCTGACACTGAGGTTGTCCTTGGCACTTGGCAGGTTTTTGTGTGCCATATCAGTTGCTATTAGTATAGTGCTGGTGGTGGGGGGCAATGTAAAACTTGCACTGGGGCCCATAGCTCCTTAGCTATGCCACTGCTTCCTCTTAAACACATTCTGTACTTCGAATGGACATACTGTATCTATCATAGGCTCCTTGGACATGCAAAAGGAAGTAGAGCAGGAGTACACCTAATGTATGCAGGAAGCCTGCACCAAGTAAATTCATGTTAATAGACATACATCAGGTCCCTGCATTATTGTTCCATGATGTCACTTGGCAGGCAATATCAAGCTAATGAAATTGCTGGCCTCTAGATTTCATTTAATCCTCTGATCGGTTACCGTGCCATCTGACACTTCAAGCTTAAGACATGATTTGCTATGTTTAGTATGTTATTTCACATATAGTTGTATTATGATTCTTCTCATAGCTCATGACATACATATTAAGGTCAGCATAGCCATAGCCTACTTATCCCTACAGCCTTCCTTGTATAATTCCATAAGACTGTTAGCAATTTGCCACCTGGATATTGTATACAAATGAAACTCTGCTATTCCTTTAAAAATATTTGAAGAAAACAGGCAGTTTTTAAAAAATACCTCATTCAAAATAACAATAAGCATTCTGGAGTGTCAAGAACTGCAGCAAAATACAACCAAAAGGTGACATCTAGTGGTCAAATAGTATATTGCACAAATTTGTGCAACGTTTCCAGTACCAGATATATTTACATATGAATGCCATTTATTTCATCCATAATTTCTTGCTCGGCAGATCCATTATTATTATTATTGATTTATAAAGTACAAACATATTCTGTAATGCTGTACAGAGTAAGAAACAAACATGGGGTACATAATACAGACAATGGCATACCCACAATATAGACATTGCTACATAATTGTAACGATCGGTGTAACACAGAGAGGGTCTGATTACCGGTGATCTGCAGTATCACCGAGAATGCAGAATATACCCGATTATTGATGATCTGCAGTATCACCGATAATCAGATATATATTCTAACCTCTGGACACCTGAGAGATAAGAGTGTTTTGGTGTAACAGTAATACTTTGAGTATTGCACCTTAGGAGAAGGTACAGAAGCAGTAAAAAGTACTGCACAGAAGTATGTTCCTTCCGTATGCCTAGACTCTCCCGGGAAGGAGCTAGGCTGAGGGTAGGAAGGACAGAACGTGAGTGACACCAGTGAGGGGGTGTCACTAACAGATCTGGGAACTGCCTCTAACAGTAAGGCCCATTCTCGAGGTCGGGCAAGCCGAGGTCGTCAACACGCAGACAAATAAGGTACCAATACAGGAGACAGAAACGTAATCCAATAGACAGGCAGAGTTTGGCAACAGGGTATCAGAATAGCGAGGTACAGAGTCAGGAGGCAAATACAGGGTTCAGGAACGAGCAGAGGTCGGCAACAGGATATCAGAAATAGCAAGGTACAGGATCAGAGTTCAGAGGAATAGTCAGGCAAGCAGAAGGTCATAACAAATAATACAATTCAATATTCCTAATGCTAAGGTGTGAGCTCCTTGATGTCAACACCTTTGGAAACTATGCTAGAACACAGAAACAGACAAGGCCTGAGTGCTACCACGTAGTGATCGCAACGACAGACAACCAGAGAATGACCAGTCCAGCACCCAGTATATATACTATAGCGCTCTCCAGCGCCACCCTAAGTGTTGGACCAATGAAAAGTGGTGGAGATGTCAGCTGACCTTCTTCTGGCTGTCATATAAACTCTGCCTCTCAGCGCGTGCGTCATTCTGAACCTGTGTGGACTATCAGTCCCAGCCACACCAGTCACACTTTGCAATGTCTCTGCTGGCCTGCACGCGGGGTGGGACGCACCGCTAACAGCACCTGCGGTGGCCTCCCCGCGCCTGGTCAGACTGTCAGTAGAAGGCCTATGTGCGCAAACCGCTGCGTCAGACGCGGCGGTTTCTCCACGTTCCGCTATGCCAGCCGCGGAAACAGCCGCCTCATCCTGCGTCCATGCGGCGGCTTTTCCGCGTTTCTTCACAATAATACAGAATTGGTAGACATTATAATTACAGTGACAAATGTAACATGATGATCAAAATGTATAGCAAATTCCAAGACACAAAAGGGTGAGAGAGTCCTGCTCTTGATTACAATCTAAAGGCATAGGCAGGAAACAAGAGGTGGGGTAATATACAATACATATACCTAGAGACTGTGGCCCATATGCAATTAACTTTTACTCCCGAGTTTTCTCTTTGGAGGTACTTTTTCATCTTGCATTTAAAATAACTTTTCAGCATTTCGCAATTGAAAAACTACCAAAAAGTAGTTGAAAAATTACTATCAAAATTATTTGGAGTATTTTCTTGCTTGCTGTTAATTTAAAATGAATTTTATTTACAAGTTGTGAAAATATTACCTAGGAGAAAACTCAGGTGAAAAAGTGAATTGCATATGGGCCTGTGTGTTTATAGGTTATATTTAGTAGGGAACACAACTTGGCTATAGGTTAAAGGAGAATGGCCTAAGTAAAGAGCATATGCTTGTCTGAAAAAGTATTAATGGATGTGTTTGAGAAGGGTATTCCAGAGGAGGGGTGAGGCTCGTGAGAAATATTGTATACATGAATCCAAGGAGGTGATTCTAGAAGAGGACAGAAGAAGGTTGAGTGCAGATTTGAGATTGTGGCTGGGTTGGTATCTGGAAACTAGTGAGAAGATGTACGAGAGAGAGAGAGATTGTGAGAGCTTTGTAGGTTACAGTCAAACTGGACTCCTTGAAAAAGGACTACAACGTACAGAGGAAATTATGGGCACACATTTCAACCAAAGGGGGGGAAGAGGGACAGAGAAAATGACAGAAGAGGTGGGTGTTACCAAACATAAGGGAGTTCTCCTTGATGAGCCCCCTTAAGATCATGAGGGAGGCTCAGTAGGGTTTGGATGTAGAGACACGCTTGGCCAGTCCAGCTCCTTTACCCTTAGTTTCTTTAGCAAAGCAGTGGTCATCTTGGAGGTGTGTTTGGGGTTGTTCTCATGTTGGAATGCGGCCCTGTAAGCCAGTTTCTGAAGGGAGAGTATCATATGCTGCTTTAGTATGTTCAGATCATGTTGGCATTTATGGTCCCTTTCATGAACTGCAGCTTCACAGTGCAAGCAGCACTTATGCAACCCCAAACTATGACACTCCCACCCCATGCTTAACTGTAGGCAAGACACACTTCTCGATGTCCACCACACCTGGTTGCCACACACACTTGACATCATCTGCACCAAATAAGTTTTTCCTGGTCTCATCAGGCCACAGGACATGGTTCCAGTAATCCCTGTCCTCAGTCTGCCTATCTTAGCAAACTGTTTGTGGGCTTTTTTTTTATTCATCTTTCGAAGAGGCCTTCTTCTGAAATGACAGTCATGCAGACCAATTTGATGCAATATGCAGCGTATGGTCTGAGCACTGAAAGGCTGGCCATTATACTTCTGCTCAGTTTCATGGTGTTGGCAATCTTCTTATAGCTTAGGCCATCTTTACGTGAGCAACAATACTTTTCTTTAAGATCCTCAGAGAGTTCTCTGCTAAGAGGTGCCATGTTGAACATCCACTGACCAGTATGAGAGAGAGTGAGAGCGATAACACCAAATATAAAACATCTCCATGTCATTCACACACGACCCCGGGAAGGCAATGACTAATTAGGCAGAATTTTGATATTTTTCCCTTATATATGTTCTAACTTTTGGTACCAGTAGTTTGGACAGTAATGGTTGTGTGTTGAGTTATTTTGATGAGACAGCATATTTACACTGTTATGCAAGCTGTACATTACACTGTATCAAAGTGTCATATCCCATGAAAAGATATAATAGAAATATTTACAAAAATGTGAGGGGTGTATTCAGTTTTCTCCTAGGTGATATTTTTAAACTTATCAATAAAATGCATTTTAAATCACCAGCAAGCAAGAAAATACTCAAAATAATTTTGACAGTACTTTTTCTCCTACTTTTTGGTATATTTTCAGTTGCAATGTGCTGAAAGTAATTTTAAATAGAAGATGAAAAATGATCCCCTAGGAGAAAAAATGAATTGCATATGGCCCTTTATGTCCATATCCTGGAGTATATAGTGACCTTTCCACTAACGCAAGTATATTGTAGTGAGTATACTATTAGTGGTTGATCTTGGGCTATAGGAGGGTTTACAACTTGGCATAGGTTACTCTTACAGCCTCAGCTTGGAAATGGTCAAACCCAACACTAGAGATGGGCCAAACCTCTGATTTTAGGTTCGCGAACCGGGTTCGCGAACTTTCGCGTAACGTTCGGTTCGCGTTAAAGTTCGCGAACCGCAATAGACTTCAATGGGGATGCGAACTTTGAAAAAAAAAATAATTATGCTGGCCACAAAACTGATGGAAAAGATGTTTCAAGGGGTCTAACACCTGGAGGGGGGCATGGCGGAGTGGGATACATGCCAAAAGTCCCAGGGAAAAGTCTGGATTTGACGCAAAGCAGCGTTTTAAGGGCAGAAATCACATTGAATGCTAAATGACAGGCCTAAAGTGCTTTAAAACATCTTGCATGTGTATACATCAATCAGGTAGTGTAATTAAGGTACTGCTTCACACTGACACACCAAACTCACCGTGTAACGCACCGCAAACAGCTGTTTGTGTAGTGATGGCCGTGCTGGACTGGTGCGCACCATGGCGAGAGTGCAGGTTTTGGTGGCTTTACAGCCCATATGGTCGCCTGGCTGATGTAGCTGAATGACAGAACAGTGACTGTCCAGCTGATCAAATTTGGTCTGACCACAATGAAGCAACGACCTTATTATCTTTTGTGTGCCCCCCGAGACACTCATCTAGGCGCCGGTCATTGCTTCATTGTGATACGCAAGCCCCTTCACCACGGCAAGGTAATGATCACGAAGGGGAATGGGCGCATGTACATGCCTTTTCTTTTGTTGTTGCAGCTGCCCGCAGTGCAGCCAGAAAAATTAGGCAGTCATGTACACGCACCAGAAAAATTATTACAGCGGCCGCTGCTAGCAGCGGCCTAAAAAATTCAGCAATCCGCCTGGAGTCCCGGACCCTGTTGGTGGTGGTGGAGAAGGTAGTCAAGCGGCCTGCAGGCAGACATGCTGTGTGGAGGGACTGGGAGCGACTTAGTCTTCTTGGGGCAGGCCAGGCAGCCAGTCACACGGCGTGCAGGCAGAGATGCTGTGTGTGCGGGGACTGACTTAGTCTTGGGGCGGGCAGCAGCCCTCCGGGATCCATGCCTCATTCATTTTGATAAAGGTGAGGTACTTAACACTTTTGTGATTTAGGCGACTTCTCTTCTCTGTGACAATGCCTCCAGCTGCGCTGAAGGTCCTTTCTGACAGGACGCTTGCGGCAGGGCAGGAGAGAAGTTGGATGGCAAATTGGGACAGCTCTGGCCACAGGTCAAGCCTGCGCACCCAGTAGTTCAAGGGTTCCTCATCGCTGTTCACAGCAGTGTCTACATCCACACTTAAGGCCAGGTAGTCGGCTACCTGCCGTTCCAGGCGTTGGTGGAGGGTGGATCCGGAAGGGCTACGGCGAGGCGTTGGACTAAAGAACGTCCGCATGTCCGACATCACCATGAGATCGCTGGAGCGTCCTGTCTTTGACTGCGTGGACACGGGAGGAGGATTAGTGGCAGTGGTACCTTGCTGGCGTTGTGCTGTCACATCACCCTTAAAGGCATTGTAAAGCATAGTTGACAGCTGGTTCTGCATGTGCTGCATCCTTTCCACCTTCTGGTGAGTTGGTAACAGGTCCGCCACTTTGTGCCTGTACCGAGGGTCTAGTAGTGTGGCCACCCAGTACAGCTCATTCCCCTTGAGGTTTTTTATACGGGGGTCCCTCAACAGGCAGGACAGCATAAAAGACGACATCTGCACAAAGTCGGATCCAGTACCCTCCATCTCCTCTTGCTCTTCCTCAGTGACGTCACGTAAGTCAACCTCCTCCCCCCAGCCGCGAACAATACCACGGGAAGGTTGAGCAGCACAAGCCCCCTGCGACGCCTGCTGCGGGTGTTCTCCTGCCGCCGTCCCCTCCTCCTCCTCCTCCCCCAAAGAAACACCTTGCTCATCATCCTCTGAGTCTGACTCGTCTTCTAACGGTTCCTGGTCACGCTCATTCACAGCTTCATCCGCCACTCTACGCACAGCACGCTCCAAGAAGTAAGCGTAGGGAATTAAGTCGCTGATGGTGCCCTCACTGCGGCTCACCAGGTTGGTCACCTCCTCAAACGGCCGCATGAGCCTGCATGCATTTTTCATCAGTGTCCAGTTGTCGGGCCAGAACATCCCCATCTTCCCAGACTGTTTCATTCTACTGTAGTTGTAGAGGTAGTGGGTGACGGCTTTCTTCTGTTCTAGCAGGCGGGAGAACATGAGCAGGGTCAAATTCCAGCGAGTCGGGCTATCGCAAATGAGGCGTCTCACCGGCATGTTGTTTTTCCGCTGAATTTCTGCAAATCGTGCCATGGCTGTGTAAGACCGCCTCAAATGCCCACAGAACTTCCTGGCCTGCTTCAGGACATCCGCTAAGCCAGGGTACTTTGCCACAAATCTTTGAACAACTAGATTCATGACATGTGCCATGCAGGGTATGTGTGTCAGCTTCCCCATATGCAAAGCGGCAAGCAGATTGCTGCCGTTGTCACACACCACGTTGCCTATCTCCAGGTGGTGCGGGGTCAGCCGCTCATCCACCTGTTTCTTAAGAGCAGCCAGGAGAGCTGCTCCAGTGTGACTCTCCGCTTTGAGACAAGACATGTCTAAGATGGCGTGACAGCGTCGTACCTGGCATGCAGCATAGGCCCTGCGGAGCTGGGGCTGTGTAGCTGGAGAGGAGAACTGCCACTCAGCCAAGGAGGAGGAGGACAGCGAAGAGCATGTAGCAGGAGGAGAGGAGGTGGCAGGAGGCCTGCCTGCAAGCCGTGGAGGTGTCACAATTTGGTCCGCTGCGCCCTGCTTGCCATCGTTCACCACCAGGTTCACCCAATGGGCTGTGTACGTAATGTAGCGGCCCTGCCCGTGCTTGGCAGACCAGGCATCCGTGGTCAGGTGTACCCTTGACCCAACGCTCTTCGCAAGAGATGACACCACTTGCCTCTCAACTTCACGGTGCAGTTGGGGTATGGCCTTTCTCGAAAAATAAGTGCGGCCTGGCATCTTCCACTGCGGTGTTCCAATGGCCACAAATTTACGAAAGGCCTCAGAGTCCACCAGCTGGTATGGTAACAGCTGCCGAGCTAACAGTTCCGCCACGCCAGCTGTCAGACGCCGGGCAAGGGGGTGACTGGCCGAAATTGGCTTCTTCCGCTCAAACATTTCCTTCACGGACACCTGACTGCTGCTGTGGGCAGAGGAGCAGGAACCGCTCAAGGGCAGAGGCGGAGTGGAGGAGGGTGCCTGTGAAGGTGCAAGGGAGAAAGCGGCAGAAGCAGATGATGCACCTGAAGGAGGAAGAGGAGAAGGAGGGTGACTTTTCTTTTGTGTGCTGCTGCTGCTTTTGCTCAGGTGGCCATCCCATTGCTGTTTGTGCCTTTTCTCCAGGTGCCTTGGTAAGGCACTTGTCCTTACGTGAGTGTTGGCCTTTCCACGGCTCAATTTTTGTTGGCAGAGCGAACAGATGGCTTTGGTCCGATCTGAGGCACACACATTAAAAAATTTCCACACCGCTGAGCCACCCTGGGATGTGGGCACTATGGGGACCTCAGCAGCTGATGCTGAAGGGCAAGTTGGCTGGCTGTACATAGGTGGCGATACATGGTGCCGGACACTGCCACCAGCTGTTTCTGACGAAGAGCTGCCCCAGCTTCTTTCAGCAACTTCTCTCCTCCTACTACTCTCTGACTCCCCCTCTGAACTGTCCCCCTCTTCATCTCCTCTATTGGGAACATACAGAGGATCCCTATCATCGTCATCATCGTAATCATCCTGCCCAGCTTCGCTTGCCTCAGACAAATCCAAACATGCACCATCAGTAGGTCCTTCATCCTCCTTACACGTTACATCCATAGTGTTGCCGGGTAACTCAAATATATGAGCTGGTGAAAATTCATCTGGCTGTAACAACAATGGCTGTGCATCAGTGATTTCAACACTAAATAATTCTTGCGAAGTGTCAAATGCAGCGGAAGTGGTGCTAGTAGTAGCGCTGGTGGCTGAGCAAGATGAGGTGTTCTGTGTCACTAAATACTCAACCACGTCCTGACAATCTTGGGAGGTGATGGGACGTGCCTTCTTCCGAGCACTGTACTGTGGGCCAGGTCCACACGAAATTACATTTACACGACCTCGCGCAGACCTGCCGGGTGGCCTTCCTCTGGCTCTGGCACTACCTCTTCCTCTACCTGTTTTGTCCATATCGGGTATGCACGGAGTGGTATATCACACTGCGTGCACTCACGTAGGTAGGTGGGTTCACTTAACTGCACAGGTATGCGCACTGATGCGGTGGGTTCACTGAACACAACAGGTATGCAGTGGCGGGTTCACTGGACACAACAGGTATGCAGTGGCGGGTTCACTGAACACAACAGGTATGCAGTGGCGGGTTCACTGAACACAACAGGTATGCAGTGGCGGGTTCACTGAACAGTACAGGTATACAGTGGCGGGTTCACTGAACACAACAGGTATGCAGTGGCGGGTTCACTGAACAGGTATACAGTGGCGGGTTCACTGAACAGAACAGGTATACAGTGGCGGGTCCACTGAACACAACAGGTATGCAGTGGCGGGTTCACTGAACAGGTATGCAGTGGCGGGTTCACTGAACAGTACAGGTATACAGTGGCGGGTTCACTGAACACAACAGGTATGCAGTGGCGGGTTCACTGAACAGGTATACAGTGGCGGGTTCACTGAACAGAACAGGTATACAGTGGCGGGTTCACTGAACACAACAGGTATGCAGTGGCGGGTTCACTGAACAGGTATACAGTGGCGGGTTCACTGAACAGTACAGGTATACAGTGGCGGGTCCACTGAACACAACAGGTATGCAGTGGCGGGTTCACTGAACAGAACAGGTATACAGTGGTGGGTTCACTGAACACAACAGGTATGCAGTGGCGGGTTCACTAAACAGGTATGCAGTGGCGGGTTCACTGAACAGTACAGGTATACAGTGGCGGGTTCACTGAACACAACAGGTATGCAGTAGCGGGTTCACTGAACAGGTATACAGTGGCGGGTTCACTGAACACAACAGGTATGCAGTGGCGGGTTCACTGAACAGGTATGCAGTGGCGGGTTCACTGAACAGTACAGGTATACAGTGGCGGGTTCACTGAACACAACAGGTATGCAGTAGCGGGTTCACTGAACAGGTATACAGTGGCGGGTTCACTGAACAGAACAGGTATACAGTGGCGGGTTCACAGAACAGGTATGCAGTGGCAGGTTCACTGAACACAACAGGTATGCAGTGGCGGGTTCACTAAACAGGTATACAGTGGCGAGTCCACTGAACAGAACAGGTATGCAGTGGCGGGTTCACTGAACACAACAGGTATGCAGTGGCAGGTTCACTGAACACAACAGGTATGCAGTGGCGGGTTCACTGAACAGGTATGCAGTGGCGGGTTCACTGAACAGTACAGGTATACAGTGGCGGGTTCACTGAACACAACAGGTATGCAGTGGCAGGTTCACTGAACAGATATGCAGTGGCGGGTTCACTGAACAGTACAGGTATACAGTGGGAGGTTCACTGAACAGAACAGGTATGCAGTGGCGGGTTCACTGAACACAACAGGTATGCAGTGGCGGGTTCACTGAACACAACAGGTATGCAGTGGCGGGTTCACTGAACAGGTATACAGTGGCGGGTTCACTGAACAGTACATGTATACAGTGGCGGGTTCACTGAACACAACAGGTATGCAGTGGCGGGTTCACTGAACAGGTATACAGTGGTGGGTTCACTGAACAGAACAGGTATACAGTGGCGGGTTCACAGAACAGGTATGCAGTGGTGGGTTCACAGCACAGGTATGCAGTGGCAGGTTCACTGAACAGGTATGCAGTGATGGGTTCACAGCACAGGTATGCAGTGGCAGGTTCACTGAACAGGTATGCAGTGATGGGTTCACAGAACAGGTATGCAGTGGTGGGTTCACAGCACAGGTATGCAGTGGCAGGTTCACTGAACAGGTATGCAGTGATGGGTTCACAGCACAGGTATGCAGTGGCAGGTTCACTGAACAGGTATGCAGTGATGGGTTCACAGAACAGGTATGCAGTGGTGGGTTCACAGCACAGGTATGCAGTGGCAGGTTCACTGAACAGGTATGCAGTGATGGGTTCACAGCACAGGTATGCAGTGGCAGGTTCACTGAACAGGTATGCAGTGATGGGTTCACAGAACAGGTATGCAGTGGTGGGTTCACAGCACAGGTATGCAGTGGCAGGTTCACTGAACAGGTATGCAGTGATGGGTTCACAGAACAGGTATGCAGTGGCAGGTTCACTGAACAGGTATGCAGTGGTGGGTTCACAGTACAGGTATGCAGTGGTGGGTTCACAGAACAGGTATGCAGCCAGCCAGGAACAAGTTAAGCCTAACTAATCTTTCCCTGAGAGACAGTCTGCAGCAGCTCGCCCTACTCTCACTAACGCAGGCAGCACAAGAGTGACCGTAATGGCCGCCGCTGCCTGCCTTATATAAGGGGGGGTGGGGCTCCAGGGGCTAGTGTAGCCTAATTGGCTACACTGGGCCTGCTGACTGTGATGTAGAGGGTCAAAGTTGACCCTCAAGGTGCATTATGGGGCGGACCGAACTTCCGCAAAGGTTCGCCAGCGGGACGCGAACGCGAACCACCGAAGTTCGCGTGGAACCGTTCGCCGGCGAACCGTTCGGCCCATCTCTACCCAACACATACACAGAAAGGGTGAAGCACAAGCATGACTAGGAAAGGGTTATTCATAAGGCATCCTGCATGCACCAGCATCTCATCTACTACCTTCCGGCTGAAGCTGGCTACTGCATCACATGCTCTTTGCCAGGAGGGGGAGTGTTTGTATTGTAAAAACAAGATGAACCTTGCATTCAAAACTGCTGAAAACCACATTTAAGACAGTAAAGATTATTAAGCAGCAATTCTATACAGCTGGTAGCCCTGCTTCTGTTCTTCTCTTGTATGTATATTGGATATGCTCCTTAGATCAACAGTAATAAAGGTGTCTACAAACGAAGCAGGTATTTTCGGTGCCATTCACGGCTGGCCTAGTGCTTGAGTTGGGAACCGCTATAGCAGCAATGCTATAGTCTGTGGTCCACGCATGGGTAATTTAGTGTTCGGGTGATTGCCGAACCCCTTATTACTTCTACGAGTTGCTACGACTTGAAAAGGGAATTGTATTTGACACCGCCAGAAATTTGAGCAGCAGCAGGGTGAGCCATCATTTAACTCAACCTGCGCCAAACTCAGCGGTGGCATACATATACCAACACCTCACAAAGGCATAACTACAGGGAAGCCGCCACTGCAACCACAGGGAGGCCCAGATCTATAAGTAGGCCCCAACTACTAACCACTTCGTTCTCCAATAAAGGGGTCCATATTCTAGATCAGGTGTTTTTGTGGCTACACTTGCTATAGGTGTGAAAGTTATGATGGCCACACTTGTTTTATGACCCTTGTAAGATGGTTACTCAGGCTGTGAGGGAAACCAAGGGTAGACAAGGGAAAGGGTCGGAACTTTGGGGGGCACCATCAAAGTTTTGCTTGGGGGCCTCATGATTTGTAGTTACGCCACTGGGAGCTCACATGTGCAAAAAGCAATCCGGAGCATGTAAGTCAAGCAATTTGGTCACAGCCACGTGGAATGATTGAATGACCAAACATCTCTATTGGGTCTCTCTAGACTTCCATGCACAGGTTTGGTCTGGGTCTGGACCTGTTAACAAGCAGTCTGAGAGATGGGAAATGGTCAGTAGGTTGTCTGGTCAATCCCAGATCCTAACAACAGCAGAGTAATCACTATAAAGATGTTTGCATTACATGAAATAAAAGCTTCTGTATAGGGACAATGTAATGGATTCCCTTATGTGCAAGGTTGAGTGTTTGTGACTAACCCTGTCCTAAGCTAGAAAACTCAGCATTGTAGCCTATGGATTCCCAGCCTGGTAAAATTTAGTGGCTCGTATGGTAGAGATGCATGTGGCATGATTTGCATGGGACAGAGCTTTGCAGACATCTTGAAAGGTAAATTACCTTTGAGAAGTATGTTTAATGAAAACAGGTGTCACTACTATTATTTGGCCAAGTCTCATTATAATGTTACTGTACAGGGACAGTATATATCACACAACTTTACCACTCGGTCACGTGAATTTCATTTTTTTGGTTGTTGATTTTTTTGTGTGTGCAGTGTACAGAGGAACAGTACTGAAAATAATGTATGGAATAAAATTGCCTATTTTGTTTTACGATATTCATTTATAAATTATTAAGTCAGTATTTGTCCATTGTAACATCTTTTTTCACCCTGATTATTTGTCACAGGTGGAAACACGTCTTTAGTCTTGTCAGGTGATCCCTACGGAGTGTTTGTTTACTGAGAATTCCAAAGCCAGTGCAAATAATACCCGGGGCCATATGCAATTCACTTTTTCACCTGAGTTTTCTCCTAGGTGATATTTTCACAACTTGTAAATAAAATTCCTTTTACACCCCCAGCAAGCTAACAAATACGGTACTCAAAATAATTTCGACAGTACTTTTTCATCCTACTTTTGGTACTTTTTCCATTGCAAAGCGCTAAAAAGTTAATTTAAAGGGATACTGTAGGGGGTCGGGGGAAAATGAGTTGAACTTACCTGGGGCTTCTAATGGTCCCCCGCAGGAATCCTGTGCCCGCGCAGCCACTCACCGATGCTCTGGCCCCGCCTCTGGTTCACTTCTGGAATTTCAGACTTTAAAGTCTGAAAACCACTGCGCTTGCGTTGCTGTGTCCTCGCTCCCCCTGATGTCACCAGGAGCGCACGGCGCAGGCACAGACCTTACTTGTGCCTGCGCAGTACGCTCCTGGTGACATCAGCGGCAGTGGGGACATGGTAATGCAGGCGCAGTGGTTTTCAGACTTTAAAGTCTGAAATTCCAGAAGTGAACCAGAGGCGGGGCCAGAGCATCGGTGAGTGGCTGCGCGGGCACAGGATTCCTGCGGGGGACCATTAGAAGCCCCGGGTAACTTTAACTCATTTTTCCCCCGACCCCCTACAGTCTCCCTTTAAATTGACGAAGAAGAATTATCTCCTGGGAGAAAACTCTGGAGAGAAAGTGAATTGCATATGGCCCCTGGTTTCCTAGAATGCTCTAGGAGGAGAATTCTGCATAGCTAAACAGTCTAGGCTGTTACATCATTGGAGAGCAGGGCTACATATCAATATACAGTAATATATAGATATAGGAAGTGCTTCTGATGCTGAAACCAGTATAATTACCATAATAGTGGGTATCCTAAATAATTTACTGCACCCGTTAGCATTCCCCGTGTCATGATGTACATTTCAGCATTACCTGGTTATTCCCTGCTAGGTATACTTTCACATCGGAGGGGCTGTATCCTCGCTTCTCGCAAACCCCAGTCAGCATTTCCCGTATGGTTAGTCCTGGTCTAACAGCTGTCAGAGAAGCAGTGCCATCTGGGAGATAGACACAGCAATACTTGATGTGTTTCCATTCCGTCTCACGTTCCATACTATTAGTGCTGCCATTGTCATTCTGAAAATAAAATGATCAAACAACTTAACATGCAAATAAGATAATGTAAAGATCAGTCCAGAAGTTCATAAGTAAAACCAGATTATATGGCAAGTGATACACACGCAGATGACAATCTAGCCAAGGAGGCTGTTAAGGATCATCTAGGCTAAAATCCCCCTCCTGTCCCTATCAAGACAAGACAAGACAAGACAAATAACATTTATATCGCGCTTTTCTCCTGGCGGACTCAAAGCGCCAGAGCAGCAGCCACTAGGGCGCGCTCTATAGGCAGTAGCGGTGTTAGGGAGACTTGCCAAAGGTCTCCTACTGAATAGGTGCTGGCTTACTTAACAGGCAGAGCCGAGATTCGAACCCTGGTCTCCTGTGTCAGAGGCAGAGCCCTTAACCATTACACCATTCCGCCACGTTATCATGCTTGGTTAGTGCTATGTTTGTGCCCATTTGTGTTACAAAAACTAAGAATTGCGTTGCCTTGTTTTTTTTCTCCTCCTTTCTTCAACTTCAACCAATACCTACTGCACCATATCGGGCTCTCGGAGTTCTTTTTCTACATGAATTGTTGTTTTGTTTGTATGAAATTATTGCACTGTTTGCACTTTATTTTACTACTTCTGGCACTGGTTTGGTGCAAAAGTGGTTCTTACCGAACCACTATTTGTAATTAATTTGTGAATGATTTATTTATAATCAAGAGGGGGCCTTGTATAATTTGTTTTTAAATGGCTTTAAGAATTGGTTATAATAAAGTCATTGGTGTGCTGTATATAACAGGAGGTGCGGTTTTTGTTTCCCACTTCTTTCTAAGACTATAAGTGACTGGGAGCACTGTCATCAGGATAGATGGATTTTCTGCCAAGGGAACTGATAGGTAAGTTCATACCCATCTCTTGGCTGCCTTTGAGCATTATCTTTTTGTTTGCAATGTATTATACATATTTTATTCATTTGAGCATGTCACAGGAGCCCTAGTGGTCAGACCTCAAACGGCCTTCCAAACGGTGCCAGCGCACGGATCGTGCGAACTCTGGTCGAAGTCAATGCACAGGAACCGTTGGGAATTAGCCGCAGACAAACCAGAAGGGAGCCTGTGAGATACGGTAATTACAAAATACACACTAATTCAGGGTATAACTGCCACCACCTCGGTTACCATGGGCCCGAGGAGCCCGCTGACTGACTAGTCCTGCGAATAAAACGGTTAAACACACTCTATTCTGTCTAGCCAACAACAACCAATAGTAGCGTCTCTTCAGAGACCCTGGATCAGTTCTGTGCGTGCTGAATAGTAGGGTAGCTAGAACAACAACTGACGATAGCGTCGGTTTATTGAAAGCAATATAAATAATTAATATGTACAGACAATTATTACAATCAACAATTATTAAAACAGTAATAGCCAGTATGCAAAAATAAAAGAAGGGAGAAAAAATACTTAGTTCCTGGAAAGATGTCCTTTAGTGGGAAAACTTGTAAAGTTCTTGGTTTCAATCAAAGTTCAGAGTTCAGACCAGGTGGATGCCAGCATATCCTCAAGCTGGCACAGATGAGTTCAAGATGTTCCAGGGTGGAGGACACTGAGTTTGTCTCCTCTGCCATTCTTATGCCCCTGATCCAGTAGGAGGGAGTGAGGGCAGGGCCACACACCCACTTAGAACATGAGATGAGTCCTCCCCTTGTCCTGGAGACCAGAAATCATGTCTTAACCACATATGGGCTCCATTCCACAGAACCGTACAGGTCAGGGCAGATTTACTAATATTTTCAGGTCTGCCTCGATTTACCCAGCAGCCTGATACCAAACATGAGGGGTGGGACCCCTGTGGTATCATCAGGGCACTTTCGAACTGCCTAACTGACAGTCTTTACCTCAGAATGTTCTGAAATGTTCTCAGAACCAGCGCCAGACAGGGCCCTGCATGCTCTGTTAGTTTGGAGGGTCTGCCAGCCTGGCAACACAGAAAATATGACACATATAGCAGTTTATGGAATATGATCTACATCTGGGATTGACAGCAGGTCATCCCTAGGTGAGGTTCTTTTTGAAGCTGGCAGCAGCAAGCCACATGTCGGCTCCCCTGCTGGGGAAGGAGCCAGAGTGTCTGAGTTTTTCCACTCTAGATTGCTTCTGTCATGGTGCTTGTCACCTATACCTGATGGATGGGCCATCAGCACAGCTTGAAGCCAGGGACTCTCTGCAGATGGCTAGGGCCCTTTTGGTGGAAGGAGGGAAAGAGGAAAAAAAAAGAAAAAAAACCCAGGGATGTCATTTCTGATTCCTGTAGTCGCTGCACAAATTTAGCCAGACAGCGATCAGAAATTGGACTGTGCGGCTCCTTCCAATTCGCCCGCGTTTCTCACGGCTGTTCCGTGACAGAGCACAATAAACACAACAACAAATCAGTGTACGTACCTCAGATTTTCCAGAGAGGGAGGAAATGTTGCTGAGGTCTAAGCTTGTTGCAGAGTTCAAAGATCCATCAGATTCTTGGCGAGTCAGAACTTCATGATTGTCAAAGACTTCTAAAGAGGTCAATTATATAATATTAAATATTTTGACATAAATTACAAAAATTATATTAACCCATTCGCATTCCGTCGTTTTCACTTGAGCAATGTTCACCTCCCATTGATTAGCCTATAAAATATCACTACTTATCACAATGAACTGATCTATATCTTGTTTTTTTCCGCCACCAATTAGGCTTTCTTTGGGGGGTACATTTTGCTAAGAGCCACTTTACTGTAAATGCATTTTAACAGGAAGAATAAGAAAAAAACGGAAAAAAATCATTTCTCAGTTTTCAGCCATTATACATTTAAAATAATACATGCCTGCATAATTAAAACTCACGTATTGTATTTGCCCATATGCCCCGGTTATTACATCGTTAAAATTATGTCCCTATCACAATGTATGGCGACAATATTTTATTTGGAAATAAAGGTGCATTTTTTCCGTTTTGCATCTATCACTATTTACAAGTTTAAAGTAAAAAAAATATAGAAATATTTCATCTTTACATTGATATTTAAAAAGTTTAGACCCTTAGGTAAATATTTACATGTTTTTTGTTTTTATTGTAATGTTTTTTTTTATATTAAACATTTTATTTGGGTATTTTTGGGAGGGTGGGATGTAAACCATAGTTTTATAATGTAATTGTGTGTTGATTTTAATTTTTTTTACTTTTAGTTGTAGTTTTACTTTTTGGCCACAAGATGGCGTCCATGAGTTTGTTTACATGATGTCACTCTAAGCGTAACACACGCTTAGAGTGACGCATGGGGGAGGCAACAGCCAGAAAAAGCGCAGCTTCCGAGAGAAGCTGTCGCTTTTTCAGCGGAGAAGAGGAATCAGTGATCGGGCACCATAGCCCGATTCACTCATTGCCTGGCTAACGAACCGCGGGCCGATCGGCCGCGGGAGCGCGCGGTAGCGCGCATGGTTCCTGCGTCCAGGAACCAAAATAGGTTAATATCACAGGAGATGCATAGTAAATGCACCATTTGCTGAGAAATATCATTAAATTAAATCATGAATTAAATTAGTACATGGCAAAGAAATGAACAGCGCTATTTAAAAACAGATAAGTGCCTACCTGCAAGAGAGTGCAATCCCCACTTGTGTTCATTTCTTTGACATTTAATTCATTTTTGGTCAGCTGCTCCCACTCCCACATTGCTTTTGGTGCATATGCAGAGCTTTCTGTTTGGGTTCAAGGTGCGTTTGCAGTTTCTAGGGGGGCTCAGTGCACATCTGATTGTAGGCCTTTTGCGCAATTTTCAATTTTCGATTTTACTTGGTATGTGTATGCTAGGTCTGTTGGGTGATTTTAAACTTAGATAGGGTGGGGACCCCGAGAGAAGGCTGCACGAGCCGTCCCTGCTAACATGCTCTGCAGCGTGGAACAGATGTCTCTCTCAATAAGAGAAGGGTAAGGTCCCCGGATAATGTGTAACGCATGGATTTGCTTCCATTGTTTGTATTGTGAGATGCATTAGTTCTTAATGCACCTGTTTCACTGCAATGAGCACACTTGTGCCTTTGAGAGGCTTATTGGCCCTATGCAGTGAGTATCTATCAGGTGCATCTTGGTTAGATGCGCGACCATTTCATTTTCTCCCCATTGCATTGTATGCTAGGTGTGTATTTTATCCCACAAGTGGGGCTTGCACTCTCTTGCAGGTAGGCACTTATCTGTTTTTAAGTAGCGCTGTTCATTTCTTTGCTATGTACTAATTTCATTCATTTTTGGTCAGATGCTCCCACTTAGCAGCATTGCTTTTGGTGTATATCCAGAGCTTCTGTTTGGGTTCAAGGTGTGTTTGCAGTTTCTGGGGGGGTTCAGCACACCTCTGATTGTAGGCCATTTGGAAGTGGCCTGGTGATGCGCTGATCCACCTTTTGCGCAATTTTCAATTGGTCCAAGATTTGGCAAAATGCAGCAAATACTTGTATCTGTGTGCAGACTATGGGCTTGATTCACAAAGCGGAGCTAACTGTTAGCATGCCTGTGAAAAGCCCATTAGCACGTCTAAAAGAGGTTTTCGCGCGCAAAGTGTACAGAGCGCAGGGCGCTCCGCGCGAAGTGCCCATTAAAGCCTATGGGACTTAGCGCGCGCATAGGACTTTGCGCGCGATCTGATTGAGAAAAACGGTGCTAACCTACTTAGCACCCTGGTTAGCGCGCCTAAAGGCTTTAGACATGCTAAGTAGGTTAGCACCGCATAGTGAATCAAGCCCCATGTGTAGAAGATTCTTATACTTTGGTACAGGACTTCAGTGCGACTTCATAAATGACTACCCTCTATACCAGGCATGGGCAAACTTGGCCCTCCAGCTGTTAAGGAACTACAAATCCCACAATGCATTTGCCTTTATGAGTCATGACTGTGGCTGTCAGACTCCTGCAATGCATTGTGGGACTTGTAGTTCCTCAACAGCTGGAGGGCCAAGTTTGCCCATGCCTGCTCTATACCCTGGCATGCTGGAGAAACAGTGGGGATCTTGGTATTATGCATTTTCCTTTTCTTTTCTCTTTCTTCTCTACACTACTTTCATGTATGGGTTTTCTGAGCTGTATATGGCCTGAGGGCAGCTATTGTTTAATACTTCTTTTTGGTCTATTAGTATTTCGTACAGTGCCTAGTTGTGTCTGTATGCCATTTCGCCTAGACCGAAAAAAATATATGTGACTTCACCACTTCTTAGTGGCCTTTTTGCTATTTGGCCCTTAGGCCCGGTTCACATTTGCATTTGCCAACGGAACCGGCTGTAAAAACTGTTTTTCCTGATCCTGATGGCCGGATCAGCAAGGCCGGCTCCACAAAAAAAACGCTAATGTGAACCGGACCTTACTTGCAAAATAGTTTTTTATGTTTTTTTCTAGCTATTCATTGTTTGTATTTTTTGTGGTTGGCTGTATGTTACTATCTTTAAAAAAAAAATGTAATTCCCCCCCAAAAAAAGCTACGAAGTCTTTTTAAAAAATGTTTTTCATCTTTCATCTTCCTTAACATACCCTGCACATTTGGTGCTTCTAGCATGTACAGGGCTTTGCTATTAACTGCTAATTATATATATAATGGCAGTCGTAATTGCGACTTGTAATTATCGACAAAACATGGAATTCTAACCCGTAATCAGATTCAAATCGAAACTGCGATTCATTCTGTAATTTTGATTATGGTCGAATTGAAAGCACATGAAGTCATAATCGCAACCAGTCAAAACTGGCCCCTTTTGAGCATCACTGGTGCTCTGACTTCCCTTGGACTTTACTGATCTGCAGGCTAGTTCCAGAAGTATGAATCTGAAAATGTGTTGCCACAGGATAAACAATACAGTCAGAAACTGCCCTGCTACTCTGCTAGAATTGTCCATAAATGAGTGATGAGCTGAAATTTTGCATGGTAATTTGCAATCACGATGCAAAGTTGTAGGCTACTTTCACACCAAGACGTTGCGTTTTAGGGGACGTTAAGGTCACATAACGTGCCACTAACGCAACGCGTGGTGGTGTTGAAGTTGGACGTCAATTTGAGCCGCGTTATGCGGCTCTCAAAGCAGGCGCTCCACGTTAGTGATAGGAGGTCCGGATATTTTTAAGGATTCGGATCATTCGAATCGGATCATTGAAAAGATCCGGATCTTTGAACTGAATCATTTGAATCATTTTACTAGGGAAGTAGACTGGGGGTGAAATGACTAGCAGGACAGGACTTTCCCTGCACTGTACATTCTGTATGTTCCTGTTTTTTCCAGACAGACATCCACTGTGAGCTCTTTCATTGTGATGATCCGGATGAGTCGACTCACAAAAAAGATCTGGATCAAATGAACGATTCATTCATGATCCAAACAACACTAGGAGTCCCACCACCAGTCACCACAGTGCAGTGAATATTAATTAGCCATGTGGCTAGTCACTGAGCATGTGCAAACAATCTAACCCAGCTCTATAGGGGTATAACGTACAGCATGCTGCACTTTCATTTAACGTGCAGCGTTATACCCTAACGCAACGTGTGCACTGTGAACAGCACATTGATTTTACAGTGCTGTGAGTTAGGCTGCGTTACTAGCTGCTGTAACGTGGGACTTTAACGTCCCACTGTGAAATGAGCCGTAATGTGTAATTTTTGGCAAAATCGTAATTAATTTTGCATTAATTCACAATTTTGCGTTGTAATTTACAAGGTATGGCAAGCCGATTGATCCTTCCTTGATAATACATTAATGGACTGCATTCTAAGCTGCTCATTCGATCTCAATCAGATTTCAGGAGAAATGTATCAAGCATTAATCAAACCACTAGCATTGTTCCACTATATGAATTTAACCCCTGCCTGTTGATCATGGAGATTATCCAACATTTCTGATTACACATTCAATCCATTAACTGCCCAAAAGTGATTAAAAGTTGTTTGATCATATACATTGGGGGAAATAGATTTGCAGAAGATTCAATCAAAGTAACTGAGTTGGTGGAAAAATCCATACATGTATGGCCTGCTTTATACACAATAATGATAATATAGAGAGTAAAAGTATTTTCTTTAGGCCCCTTTCACACTAGTACAGAAAACCTGCATTGTGTTACCCTTTTTTACCGCAAGTTGCTGTAAGTGCAGTGTAAGTCCGTGGAGTGTAGCGCAGTTAATGCGGTGCAGTGCGATGCGCCAGAAGCATCCAATCTGATGCAAAGTTTGCTGCACGTTACCGCATGATCCACGCCTACCGCATGGATTATGTAGCAATGTATGTCAATGGGTGATGCAGCAAGTGTGCACTACAGGAGAGCGGTGTGACACAGCTCGGACGCGGGGAGTGACAGGAATCCAAGTGACATACTTCCTACCCAGCAGGAAGTACGCCACTAGCCGTAGGGCGGGGCTATGCATATGACCCTTTAACCGCACTGTGGCACAAGGTCATATGAAGGCCGATTTTTGCAATGTGGAAGGAGCATCACACTGCACCGCAAATGCACACATCAGGTGTAAAACCGGCCTTGAGTTATTGATTTTGTGAGTGCCAGTGATGCTCGGATACACCCAATCACGGATTCAACCTATTCGGCCGTGGTTGAAAAAGAATCGGGAAATTCCGTGATTAATTTCTGGATTTGAAACAGACTCACAAATTCGACCCGGATAATTCCTGTGAATGAGGCAATCACAGAAATTCACAGCCGTGATCACGGAAAATCGTTTTAGTAAATAGCAAGGCCTCCATACATGCTACAATCCCCCAAATTGCATTGATTATAAAGGTGATAAGGGGCTACAACTTAAACAAAAACAATTCCAAAAAGAACTTTTACTTTTTGAGAAAATGGATTTTAAAAGTTAAATCAACACTTTAAATGCGGCTATTGATTGGTAATAATTGGTTTTAAACAGGGAAATACACTTCAAGCAATCGCAGAGGTGATGGTGAATCCCAATGGCACCTGGCGGAGGTGGTACCACTGGAGGAGGATGAGTGGCCGAAGCCACAAAAACTCCCAGAGAAGTTTTTGCAAATGTTTTTTTTTTCTCTCTTTGCAGCAATAGCAATGTCATGGCAGCAGAGTTGTCCGTGGCCACTGGCGGTGAGAACGCAGACTTAAATAGTGAAATAGAACACCAGCGGCAGCAGGAGGAGGACTAAGCGATCAGTGCGGCAGCACAGCACGACCATGGCACCTCACTGGTGGTACCACAGCTTTATAATGCTGCCCAAAAAATTACATGCATCCGTGGCCCCTGGTGGTGAAACTCAGCGACCGCTGGATGAGGACTAAAGCGGTCAATGTGGCAGCACAGAAAGACCATGGCACCACAGCAGGAGAAGACGAGTGCTGCTGCTGCTGGGAGTGCTGCTCACAGCGGAGGTCTGCGATAAAGTCACGAGTCCGTCATCATTTCCATCAATGCCTGTGAGTGACTCTCCTGAATGATCACACGACGACCCAAGGTGCTGAAAATTGGTGCCACTGGCGTCGGCTGACTTGGCCCAGGCTGTGCTGCTGATAGACGCCTCTCTGCTGCACCCCCTACAGCTGAGCGCCCTCTTCCTGGCCGTGGACTAGTCCTAGAAGTGGCCAAGGCAATGGCACTTCCTCTCCTACCACGACCCCTGCCAGAGATGTTGTATGCACAAGATTTCAAGGTGTAGAAAGTGTGCTAATTTTTACAGTCAATATGTGTGTGTCGGACTGGGGACAGACAGATGGAATATAACAGGGGGCTTTTATTGATTTTTCAGAAAAGAAAAAAAAAACACTGGATACAGTAATAGAACACGAAATTGTACAGCACATGCCTGCACTATGCACACAGCAAACTAACCGGCTCCACGCTAGTAGCAAAGTACAACGTCACTGACTAAACTTAGTGACGGACAAGTGGCAGTGACTGCAACTAACTGAAGTTGATCACTGGCTGGCTGGCTTAGCTAGCTAACAAGTATAAAGAAATAGAGCAGTAGAATCAGTGTGAAGTTGAACCTGCCTGCACTAAGCTCAGCAAATCAGTACACTGTCACTGACTACTACACTGACTACAGCTAACTTAACCCATTCAGGTTCCGTGGTTTTCACGTGAGAAATGTTCACCTCCCATTCATTAGCCTATAACTTTATCACTACTTATTACAATGAACTGATCTATATCTTGTTTTTTCCACCACCAATTAGGCTTTCTTTAGGGGGTACATTTTGCTAAGAGCCACTTTACTGTAAACGCATTTTAACAGGAAGAATAAGAAAAAATGGAAAAATTCATTATTTCTCAGTTTTCAGCCATTATAGTTTTAAAATAATACATGCCTCCATAATTAAAACTCACGTATTGTATTTGCCCATATGTCCCGGTTATTACACCGTTAAAATTATGTCCCTATCACAATGTATGGCGACAATATTTTATTTGGAAATAAAGGTGCATTTTTTCCATTTTGCATCTATCACTATTAACAAGTTTAAAATAAAAAAATATAGAAATATTTCATCTTTACATTGATATTTAAAAAGTTTAGACCCTGTAAATATTTACATGTTTTTTTTTTTTTTTTTGTAATGTTTTTTTTTTTTTATAGTAAACATTTTATTTGGGTAGTTTTGGGAGTGTGGGAGGTAAACAATACATTTATAATGTAAATGTGTGTTCATTTTAATTTATTTTTATTTTCAGTTGTAGTATTACTTTTTGTAATGAGTTTGTTTACATGACGTAACTCTAAGCGTAACACACGCTTAGAGTGACGCATCGGGGAGAGAACGGCCAGAAAAGGCGCAGCTTCCGAGAGAAGCTGTCGCTTTTTCAGCGGGGGAGAGGAATCAGTGATCGGGCACCATAGCTCGATACATTGATTCCCTGGCTACCAAATCCGCGGCCGGGAGTGCGCGTGCACGCGCGCGATCGGCCGCGGGTGCGCGCGGTAGCGCGCATGGTTCCTGGACGTAGTTTCTACGTCCAGGAACCAAAATAGGTTAAAGAGACTCTGAAGTGAGTCTAAATTCACTTTTTGAACATGTAGTCATGTTAAGAACTATAAACCCTGCTAAACCGCCGCCATCCCTCGGCAAAACGAAGGGTTTATACCCCCCAAATACCCTCTCCTGTGTCCTGGGAGCGCTTCCTGAATGAGGCAGAGCTTATGGCTGTAGCTCTGCCTCTCAGCGCATCAATCCCGGCTGATCGCCGCCTCTCCCCGCCCCTCTCAATCTTCCTTCACGGAGAGGGGCAGGGGAGAGGCGGAGATCCGTGCGGCGATTGACGCGCATTGAGGCAGAGCTGAAGCTCATAGCTCTGCCTCCATGAGCAGCAAAATCCACGATCAAGAAAGTCGTGGATTTTGCATGGGGGATTTGGAGGGTATAAACCCCTCATTTTGCCGCAGAATAGCAGTGTTTTAGCAGGGGTAATCGTTTTTAACATGACTGCATGTAAGTTAATCACTCACTGGCTAGCTAAATACAAGTATACAGTCAGTAATAGAGCAGTAGAATCAGTGAATATGCATGCACTAAGCACAGCAATCTGTACACTCTCTCACTGACAACTACACTGACTACTACTAACTTAAGTAATCACTCACTGGCTAGCTAGCTGAATACAAGTATCAGATACAGTATAAGGGCAATGTAAGGACTGAAAACGCTCTTGCTTATGCAGATATGGCCTGGAGATGATCCTTTCAGTGCCACAGTCTAGCAAGGACGGAGCTCTGGAAATGGCCCCCACTTCATATACAGGAGGGGAGGGCAGAGCCTCCCCTACTATGATTGGTTGCTAGGGCCTGGCTGGGGGCCTCTGATTGGCCCAGGGATGTCATTTCCGCCCAATCTCGACCTAGTTACGAATTTCCAGCGCATCACAACCGTGATTGCGTTCCGAATATTTGCAATCACGGAGTTTCCGTGGCCGATTTCCGTGGTCCAGAATTATTCATAGATTCGGATTCGGAAGTCGAATAGTGAAAAAGTGCTTGTGAATCACGGGTATTCAGTGATCATGGAAATTATCTGCCTATCACTGGTGAGTGCTTATTTTATAAGTTCTTCTATGCAGATTGTATACAATGGGCAGGATTCACAAAGCTTTTTTACCTGTTACATGTTACATTTTTAAGCTCCCAAAGAGCAAAGATATAATATAATTCAGGTAAGAAAAGTAACATTGAAATGAAGTAAATCAGGAACAACTTACTTTAAGTGATTATTTTGCTTGTAAATGTGCTAAAAGGTTATTTTTATTAATTAGGTAATAAGTCGTGTATGAGATTTTTTGTGGATAGAGCCCAATGATGGGATACTGTGTGAAGCTTGTAACTTGAAGTGTCAGTTATGGTGTAGTTATCATCAATATGCACAGCAGCATTCTCCTGTAATTGTGCGCTTTCCATGGAAGAGTACGGTAGGTGTCCTGATTGTGTAATGTGTGGGTGAACCAGTTAAACACGTAACCAGAGACAGGCCTAATAAAGAGCTATTTTTACACTGGTTTTAAACAGTACTGATGTGTGCTTAGAAACCACGTACCTTGCTGATGGATGTGTCTGAAGTAATAGGAGCTGTGTTCCCTAACTGCAGCCTATCATAGTCACACTTAGTATGTAACACCTTTCATAGTAAAAGCACAATACAGCTTCCACTGATGTTATACCTAAAAGTCCAATAAACTGGTATTACACGTAATCAGTGCGACGGAGGATGCTGGTACTATGTACATCCAATGACAATACTTCGTCTCATTAGAGCCTGCATTTGTCCAGAAACTGCTGTAAATAAGTCATGTATGACCCCAGTTCCTGTATATGTATTCTCTAAAGGCAAAATGTAAGAGGTTTTGCCCTTGCATAACTTGGTACTGCGGATGCAGTTCTGTAAATTTGCCAAGAGGCTTTTTCTCCAACCATTTTTAGTCACTTATTAGTTCAGATTTTCTTTCCTTTGGGGAGAAGTAGTTGACGGCTCTCCCAGGTGGTGGCAGCACTTGCAGCACTTGGGGGAGCTGTCTGCGCTGTTCCTCTGCCTCTGGGGTGCGGATGCAGCCTGCACTGCTCCCCTTTCCTGGTAATGTCTTTCCCAAGTCATGTAGCAAGCGTTTCTCTGCAGCTGGGACAATTTTTACAAAAGGTAGGATTCCTTTCCTATGGCGGACAATTGTAAACGGCTTGTCCGGGTGGTAGCCACAATCAGGGTGACTGTCTGTGCTGCTCTCCCCCCCCCCCCCCCTCTCCCCAGGTGCAGTTGTGGGTGGCACTTCCTGGCAACAAGTGTGCTTGGGTAGCTGCTTGAACTTCTTCCCTTTCTTGGGGGAACCGAGAGGCCTACTTGCGCCGCCCTTGTTAAGACATAAGCATTTTTACATGGACTGATTCCTCTTAGTGAGAGGAGGAGGGAGTGTAGTTGATTTCAGCCCTGCATATTCTGTTATTGCAGATGCAATTGCACATGCTGTGCCTTTAAATTAGCTTTTTCTGCAAACATTATAAGTCAGGTGTAAACATTATAAGTCAGGTGCTGCCTGACCATGCTACTTATTTGTATGAGAATGTAAGAGGAACATCACTCTAGATCTGAGGTCTTCTTGCAGAGTGTTAATCTAAACCCTTTGTAATGAGGTTTGAGCTTGAAGGTGTTCACTTTACCTGACCTGCTCAGGAATGCTCACATATGTGGAATGAAAATGAAAATGCAGAACACTGAGTTAGGGGACGAAATTCTCTGGCAAGTAAGTTAAGAGCTAGAGGAGAGGAGGTGAGCTAGAATTCTTGTTGTCACTTGTGTATATTCCTTGTGGTCACTTGTAGTTAACACTAGCCTACCTCCTCTCCACTCCTAACACTAACCTCTGCTGTCTCGACTCCCAACACTAACCTCTGCTCCCGACTCCCAACACTAACCTCCACTCTCCACTCCTAACACTTACCTCTCCCCTCTCTACACCTAACACTAACCTCCCCCCTCTCCACCCCTAACACTAACCTCCACTCTCCACTCCTAACTCTAGCCTCCGCACTCCACTCTCTACGCCTAACACTAACCTCCTCCTTTCCAATCCTAATACAATCCTGCACTCTCCACTCCTAACACTAACTTCCCTCTTCTCCACTCCTGACACTACCCCCCCCCCAACTCCTAACACTAACCTCCACCCTCCCCACTGTTAACAATAACCTCCCCCTGCCTCCATGCATACCACTAATCTCTACCATCTCCACTCCTAACACTACTCTCCCCATCCACTAGGAACACTAACTTTTCCTCGCTTTTCCTAACATTAACACCATTACCAGTATAGGAGTTTGAATTAATTCAATACCCATTCTAGCGCCATCCCTGCTGCTTCCCAAATTGACTGTGACAAATTGATAATCCATTGTATTACCCTTCAGAAGAAAATATTTCAGATGAATGCTTGTATCAGCAGATCGATAGGAAACACCCCAAGCCATAAAAAAATAATATCTAGAAAACCATAAATGTTTTTACCTTTAACATTTGTTCCCCTATCCTTCTTCTTGAATGATCTTCTTTGTCTGGGAACATTAAATACGTCTGTGCCAGATGCCTCAACGCCAATGGGCAGAGACTTCCCAGCTCTTAAGTTCTTTTTCTAAATATAAAAAAGATATGATCAATGGAACTGCAACCCCATTTCCAAACTAATTAAACATTAAAAACAGCCAAGAGCAACCAGTCAGATGTTACTTTTCTGAAATCAAATGAGTTGAGAAGATTTCAAGCTGGTAGTTCTAAGTTACTGCCATGTGCAGCAGCCAAAAGACGTACCGTATATGTCAGCTTTTTGACAGCCATTAACTAATACCATCAAACAATATACATTTTTCTAATAACTAAACATATGGTGTTAAAACCAATATTTTTTTTTTTTGCCACCCGTTGTGCTTACCTTTATTGCTCCGGAGTTGAAGGAGCTGCAGCCTGGGATTAGACTGGTAGGTGAGGAACTAATAGCTGGCAGAGGGCGTCCTTCTACCTCTGATACCATACAATCTTGATAGAGAGGAGACTTCACAAACCGCGCATAGCTATCAAACTTCATCAGATTGAATATCTACATTCAAGACATTAACATTTAAAATCAATAATAAATTAAGGTACACGAGATGCTGTCACTGCTATAGATGATGACTGGTGAATCTCAGCCTAGGTTCAATGACAGAATTAATTAGTGATGTGTGGATGAGTCTGTTTTAATTTTTTAATCTACAGTTGGTGAGACCTGCACCGCCTGCAATTAGTACAGTATGCCGCTGCAAGACTGTTAACTAGCCAACCCCGGGCTATTGCCACATAACACCAACCTTTAGCTGACTCCAGTGGCTACCGATAAAATTGAGAGTTCTGTTTAAAGGGAGCCCGAGGTGAGAGGGATATGGAGGCTGACATGTTTGTTTCCTTTTAGATAATGCACATTGCCTGGCTGTCCTGCGCAAATACTTTAAGCCATAGACTCTGAACAAGCATGCAGATCAGATGTCTATAAAAAATCTAACAAGAATAGCTGCATGCTGGTTTCAGGTGTGTGATTTAGACCCTACTGACCAGTAAGATCAGCAGGACTGCCAGGTAACTAGTATTGTTTAAAAGGAAATAAATATGGCAGCCTCCTTATCCCTCTCATTTTGGGTTCCTTTTAAGATTGGCTTATTGACATTCAAATCCTTGCATAATCTGGATTCCTGAAGGATTTGTTGCAACTGCATAACACCCCCACAATCTAATGCTGGGCATACACGGCACGTTTATGCGCCGGAATCGCATCCCCGCTTGTCCCCGCGGGCACTTCCTTATCTGCGCTTCGTTTCTTCCATTGTCCGCCCGCGGTATCGATCCGGCGCGGTGATTGGACACGTCGGATATTATCAATCGAGCCATCAGCGGCTCGATTGATAATATAAAAGGAGCTGTGTATGCCTAGCATTAGATCAAAAGAATCTAACAACTTGGTCACCCCAGTCTACCTTTAAAACCTTTGGAGACAGAGCCTTCTGTCATGCTGCTCCTACACTTTCAAGCTCCCTGCCACAACCAATCAGGACATCTCCAGCCCTGGAAGAATTTAAGTCCAAACAGAAAAGCCCCCTGTTTAGTCTGGCATTTATGAACACCTGACTATTTCCTCTCTAACACAATTCAGCCTGCAACCCTAAATTGACCTGAGACATATTTATTTGCTCTGAGTCCTATGGGAGAGAAAAGTGCTTTGAAATTGTATTGTATGGTATTGTTAGTTAGAAGGATCCAAATATAATCCAACTGGTATCAGAGGTTGCACTTGCAGGAGCCTATCAGGTGTGATTCTCAGCCTTACAACAATTACTAGTCTGATATGCAGGTCTCACTATTAAAGTGCATTGGCATTTTAATTGATGTGCAGGAAGCTAACTGACGGTGACAAATGAAATAAACAAGATTACAATTAATTGTCTCATACATTTAATTTCAGTTCAGGTTTGCTTTAGATTCAGTAGCATAACTAGAAATCACAGAAATTCCTTTACCTAATGGATATAAGTTGTCAAGACCATATATAATCATCAAAGTCTCACACAGATCAGGCTAGCACACCATAAATCCTACTTACCTGACCTTATACAGATGGTCACCACCTTCACAAACAGAAATCCATCCAATGGTCAACACACCAAAACTATGTAAACGCTTTATTAATCTACCCAAAAATCTAACAATTGCCTAGGGATTCAACAGGATACCCCTTTATTAAGGCATTTGTTACAGTGTTACTGTCCTGACCATTAGAAGGATTGGAGTATACAATAACATGCCATGTACATTGCATATAGCACACAACACAAAAAGTAAGGTCACAGGCTAGAGGAAAATATAACCGTTAACACATTAAAAACCACATTTCTCCCCGCACTTCAGGGCCCAATGTAGCTATTGCTATAAGTTGATTTTAACTACGGTAATTCTCCATCTAATACCTGCTAGATACTCTGCTACTAAATAAATTAAGACATGATGGACCATATGCAATTAACTTTTTCCCCTGAGTTATCTCCTAGGAGATAATGTTAATCTTCTCTTTAAAATTACTTTTCAGCCATTTACAATTGAACAAGTACGCAAAAATTGGTGAAAAAGCACTATCAAATCTAGTTTGAGTATTTTTGTGCTTGTTGGTGGTTTAATTCTTTTTCAAGGTATGAAAATATCACCTGGGAGAAAACACAGGAGAAAAAGTGTATTGCTGCATATGGGCCAATTATTCTACTGTATTCTACAACAGGGAGCACCAATGGTGTAGCACAGCTCAGAACAACATCTGTGGCAATGCTGGGCAACAGCTAGAAAAAAATATTGAAAAGTACTGAAAAAATAGGAAACCAAGACGGAACCAAGACTGGAGGTTGTCATGGCTGGAGCATGAAGTTTGGGCGCCCAATGCTTATGGAAAACTCCCCCATAGACGATAATGCAAATATTGGCTATAAGGCACCCAAGGCAGAAAACTGGGCATACAATAATGATCATTTTGAAAATACAAAGTTATAGCTTTTGAACATTATAGTTTTTTACATTTTTAATGTTTAGTATTTAGAAATGATTCCTTTTTGAACATTATCATTTTGAAATTTATCAATTTCAAAGTTATAAGGTTAGGAAGGAGTTAGGAAGGTTTAGGGTTAGGCATCAGGAAGGGGGTTTTAGGGTTAGACTTCAGGAAGAGGGGTTTTAGGGTCAGGCTACGGCGTCAGGAAGGGGGGTCTTAGGGTGAGAGAAGGGTTAGCTTAAGCTGTAGTAAATATTGTTAATATTTTCTACCATAATTTAAACTATTTACATTTTAAAAGCAAAGAATATCGATAGATATTAACGATAATTTTATTAATGAAAAAGGGCACCCATTCTTCCTTGCGCCCCTATTTTGTGTATGTGTCATGGCAGAAGAGATAGGAGGAAATAAGAATGTAAAAGCCTGTTTGCAGGTCAGTACAGGGAAGGGACACAAGAAGTTTATTCATAAGCCTACTATGATGAGGGTTGCTGGCAGAGGGAACAAAACTGCAGAGGATCAAGACTTGCTCATGAAGGTACCAAAGTTGAGTTGAGATTGATAAGAAGTAGAGCATTGAAGTGAAGGAGACCAGGTTGTAGGAATTGAGATTGGAAGGGGCTGAGATAGACTGGATAAAAAGGAAGAGGATCATGATATGAAATGGTTACATGGAGAGCACCTCCACAAATTTAAAGCAATATGTTTACTATATTGAAATCAGACTGGAAAGTCAGGTAAATATATGCTCATGTCTGCATAATTTATGTGTGCTTACCGTAGTTATTATAGACGTGTAGCACTAACTTCACCAACTATTGCTTTTCTTAACTTTGGCAGTGATGTTTATTTCAGTGAGGCTGGATTTCACTAAGGATGGTCAATGAGATGAAAATAATTTCAAGTTGATGTAGGATTATGCCAGTTTCATATGCAAATGTATGCAGGTTAAAGAGAGCCCGAGCCAGTACAAAGGTGTGGAAACAAAAATACTACCTGATCCGGGGGCCAGGTGGATTAGGTAGTGCTGCCTACTGCTGCTCCAGAGCTATGCAATTTTTAACCTTCATTTTCATAACAAAAAATTGCTCACGACCCCGGGGTCACGACGTTGCAGCTCTGCTCTGTGCTCTCATCGCAGTACACTCATCGGGTACACTTTAAAAATGGACCAGTCGAATCCCATCAAGGTGGAATTTGATTGCTCTGTTTGAAGCTGCTTAATTTGCATAATTGTATAATTCACCAACATGGAATTATTTGCATCTCACTGACCATCTCTAGATCTCACTGTTATTTCTAATAATAATCAAGATAATACAGTATATGTATACAGCAGCAAGATGCTAATCAGAATACCCATTTAATTGACCAAATATGCTTGTCATTGCACTTCAACTATCTCCTCTCTTTGGATTCATCTAGTGGCCAGGTCAGTCAAGTATGACCTTGCAAAGAAGTCGCATTACAGCTAATGATGGAGCAGTATTGCTCATCTCTAATATTACCATACAATGTATTAGTGATTGCTTAGGTTCTGCTTATTTCTCAGATCACTGGTCCTTACCTCTGCATGTATCATTGTTAATGTTGCCTTGCTTTGCTCTCAGCTGTTAGTGAGATTGCAGTGATTACTTTTAAAAGAAACATGTGACTTTCAAAAAAAAATCATCTTCACGCTGTGCAGGATCCCTGCTAACAGATTCAACAATAGCTTGTTGCATATGTTCTTGTGGCCGTGCCCCTAGTAGTGTATGAGTGAGGCCATACTGCGCAGTGGGGCTGGAAGGTAGAAGAAGGTCCCGGCGAGCAGTGGTGAATAAAAGGTGGACACTGGAAGCCTCTGGACCATCTAGAGGCTTCCCTCTATGTGGGTGAGTGTGTATTTTTAGTCACAGGTTCACTTTAAGTGCTGTATAATGAGAGCTAGAATGCTTGCAAATTGACCCTTCCTATGAATGAAGGGTTCATTGAATGAATGTACTTTATCAGTAAAGCCTGCAAAGCAGGTGGGATGTGAAGTGCTCAAAACAAGTTTTACTTCCTGCTTTGTGCATAAGACATTCTAGGACATCTGGGCATCTTTTACAACAACCCTTATAGTTTTGTCATGGTTTCTAGTAAAATCCATAAAAAAAACTATGACAGCTGCAAATAATATTTAAAGTGAATTGTGCACCTGCCACTCTGTGTCAGGATGAGCTGTAGTGAGGAAATTGGAGTTAGTGGTAGGACCAGGGAATTTGTGGGTTCATAAACTCTAATTCTTACAAACCCTGGTGTATGTTCCCATTCCTATTCATTCTTCACTATCCCACCTCATTCCAAGGGATGGAGACCCTTACTGTACTGGGACAGGTGAGTATGGGTGGAGATTGTATCCCTGCACACACCTCTAGTGCCAACATCTCAACACTGAGCACAGTATTAGCAGCCAAGCACAAATGGTGCTGAGATGGCAGAGATGAAACCAAACTTATTTCCCACAGTGACTTCTCCATAGATGTACAGTATCTCCCAAAAGTGAGAACACTTGTCCCATATTTGTAAATAGTATATTTTCCCATTAAAATATATAATAAAATCTTAAATCCAGGCCACATCAGAATCCTGGGTAAGACAGGTAATGGAGAACAATCTCTGTGGGCAGAAACAGAGACAAAATGAGACCCCTCCACCACCGTATCCAAAACTGAGAAAAAGTTTTGATTGCAGATAATGACTGTATAATCTTAAAGTGAATGGGAACTGCATTTTAAAAAAAATGAAGCAAATACTTACCTAAGGAGAGGGAAGGCTCTGGGTTGTATAGAGCCTTCCGTCTCCTCTCTCGGTGCTCGCTATCCTGTGCTGGCTCTCCCTCCCCCCCCTTCCCCATTTCAATCTCCCGCCGAAAGGGTATTTGGAAGTCTTCGGGAGCCGTGTCCTCCCAAAGACATGCGGCTCCATACTGCACAGGCGTAAGCGCGCAAGAGAGCATGCTTGCGCAGGCGCAGTACAGGGCCACCCTTCTTCAGGAGCACTCGGGCTCCCTGAAGACTTCTGAAGCCTCCTTCGGCCGGGTAAATCAGTATTTGACTAATTTAGTCAAATACTGCTACCGGGCGAGCCAGCACCGGAACGACGGGACCAGGAGAGGAGCCGGAAGGCTCTATAGGACCCAGAGCCTTCCCTCTCCTTGGGTAAGTATCTAGCTCATTTTTTAAATGCGGTTCCCATTCACTTTAAGAATGTATTATTACATTTCTGTAAGGCTTTAGATCAAAGACCAAGAGAAGAGGTTAGCACATTTAAAACCAAAATAAGAAAACCTTACCTCAAGGATTAAACCATAATCTTGAGTTCAACTTAAAAAAGGTCTGTTTCTGTAACCGATACAACAGAATACCTAAGAAGCTTGGGGTGACCCAGAAGCACTAGGCAAGTAAAGAGGAATAAAAGAGACCAAAAAAGCCCTCCCACTAAAAAGCAACGCTCAGTGTACTGAGGCAAATTATGCTATAATAATACATGGCCCTCACCTGTTGCTGCTGGGGTTTGAATAGATGGGGAGTTGGTTTCTGCAGCATTTCCTCTGTAATAAGAGCTTGCTGATCCACATTGATAGGACACAATGAACTGCTGGATAGATATTCATTGTAGATCCACCGAGATTCCTTCAGAAGCTGTGAAACAAAGAAAATATACTATCTTATATTTTATTGGTAGGTTAAGGGCTGCTATCACTGCAGTATAGATTGTACTCCTATAGGAGGCCCACTTGATTGGTACGGCGCCATGTCCCATAAGGATTTTAATCCAACCACTGGACTAGAATAAGTATACCCTCCTGTGACTGGAGAAGCATGCACATTGGCTCACAGTAATTTATTACCGATACTCAGCTGTTTTGAGATTGTGACACATATCTGTGGGTTATATGATGAGAGACGCTGCTGGAGCCATAGAGACTTGGACGCTGAGGAAGATGGAGGAATACCAAGCGGCTGAACTATGGTCAAGTACGTTACCTCTCCACTCTGCTCCACTCAAGACGCTACATGAGGCACCTCTGGTCACCTAAAACTGGAGGTACAGGTGGCTATCTAATACTGGGGAAACCCTCTGACTACTTGGCTACTTAAAGTGACTATACAGCCAAAAATAGACATATCTTGTGTTTTCTTCAGAAGTTGAAGAGGTGTTTTACTCAACCAGACTAAGACCCTCCGAGCTGCCACTTCTGGCGCTTAGCCCTGCCCCCTTATGGACAAGTGTGTCTGATACAGAGATTTCCAAGGCTCCCGTCCATAAGGAAGCAGGACTAAGTGCCAAAAGTGGCTGCATGGAGGGTCTTGGAGACTGAGTAACAAAAAAAACCATGACAAACTCATAACTTTTTAAGAGAACATGGTATACGCCATGTCTATTTTGGCTGTATAGTCTCTTTAATACTGTGGGCAACTCTGGCTACCTAATACTGGATGCACCCCTGGCTACATAATAATGGAGGGCACATATGACTACCTAATACTGATAGTCCCTTCTGGATAACCTAATACTGAGGGTACCTCTGGCTACCTAATACTCGGTACACCTTTGCCTACCTAATAACAGAGGGCACATTTGGCTACCAAATACTGGGACCTCCTCTGGCTACCTAATACTGGGGGAATCTCTGGATACTTAATAATGGTGAGTACATTTGTCTACCTAATGATGGGGGGGGGGGGCTCCTGGATAAATAATACAGGACACTCCTCTGGCAACCTCACACTGGGGGCACCTCTGGTTACCAAATAATGGTGTGTGTACTTTCACCTACCTAATACTGGGAGTACTTCTAACTTCTAAATACTTAATACTGAGGGGCTCCTCTGGCTACATAATAATTGGTGGGGGGAGGGCACATCCCTAATACTGGGACAGCATATCTGGCTACCTAATACAGCAGGTCAATCTCACATGGGAAACTGCAGGCCATTCTCCATTAAATTATCCCAGGAGGGCCCCATGGTTTGTAGATATAACCCTGAACATGGAGTTACAACGTGTAAGATTACTTGGCAGTTCTAAGATGGCATTTTTAATGTATATGTGTGTTTAAATAGAGACAACATTTCCTGCAGTGCTTTACAGAGTATACAGTCTTTATCACTACCACTCCCCCAGAGGAGCTTATAATCTAATCCTAACAATACTAATATGCCCATTATAGTCTAAGGCCAATTTTGATAAAAGCCAGTTGATGTATTTGTATGTTTTTGGGAAATGGAAATGAAGTCTGAACACCTGGAGGAAGGCCACACAAACATGGGGAGAACATACAAGCTTCATGCAGATAATGAGCTGGCCCAGATTTTAACAGGAAGCATAGTGCTGCAAGGAGGGAGTACTATCCACTATGTCACCATGCCAGCTTAAAGCAGTATAAAACCCTGACATAATATATCAATAAAAACATGTTTTCCTACTTTTTATATGCCATACAGTTATCATATTTGCTTTTGTGCATAAGTATTATTATTCATTTAGAGATTACAAGTTTCCAAAGTACAGGGTTTTTTTGCTCTGAGAGCTGCCTTTGCATTGTATTCATAACTGGTTTATTCATCTTGAATTTTGAGCAGAAATGCTTTCTGAGTGTCTTACTGTGTTCAGGAGTATCTGCACTTTCAGAGAAGTATTTACTTAATTGTATCAAGTGAGGAATATAAACACAAGATAACATTATCTCCAGTTCGGATGTGTCCAGCTTTCTCTGCAGGGAACTTGTAAGTCCTGTGTTTAACTAACTGAATGCTGTTCTAGTAAAAAAAAAAAAGGTGGTAGTATATCCAGTTCGGCCTATCTGGACGAGCTTCCTCGTCCAGATAGGCACTGCTGCTGCCGCCGGCTCGTGCGCGTGATCGGGCGTGCCCCCGCGCACGCTCCCGCTGCCCGCCGCTAGCCCCCCGATCAGTGAATGGGAATATAATTCCCATTCACCGATCTAACTTCCCCGCAGAAATACCGACACTTTCTCTCCAGAGAGCGCGGTATTTCTGCCCCCAGGAAACATCTCTCCAGCATTTTAGTTCCTGGATGCGAGATCGTTCGCATCCAGGACTTTTTTTACTGTGGCCATCTGGTGGCCAAATAGTAAACTGCACCAACATACATTTTTAATAAAAAAAAAAATTATTTTACATTTAAAATTAGAGTTTCCCTCCCACACCAAAAATTATCCACATACACTTTTTTTTATTAAAATAAAAAAATAAAAAATACAATAAAAAAACAAAAACAACATAAATAGTTACCCAAGGGTCTGAACTTCTTAAATATGCATGTCAAGAGAATATGTTATTATATTATTTAAAATTATAAGCTTATAAATAGTGATGGACGCAAATTGAAAAAATGCACCTTTATTTCTAAATGAAATATCGGCACCATAAATTGTGATAGGGACATTGTTTAAATGGTGCAATAACCGGGACAGATGGGCAAATAAAATACATGAGTTTTAATTACGGTAGCGTATATTAATTTCAAACTATAATGGCCAAAAACATTTCTACAGCAACCTCTCCATAAATGCAATGTGGAATCTGGTATTCTGCAGGTCCAAGATCTGGGCGTTTGCCTATGTTGTCCAGGTTAAGCAATGCCACAGAACACCTTGGCCCATATGCAATTAACTTTTTCCCTTAGGAGATCATTTTTCATCTTCTCTTTTGACTAACTTTTCAGCACTTTGCAATTAAAAAAAAGTACCAAAAGGTAGGCGAAAAAGCTATCAAAATGATTGTTAGTATTGTCTTGCTTGCTGGTGGTTTAAAGGGACTCCGAGCAGTGCAGAAACTATGGAAAGATGCATATCATTTTAAAGCTCTCTTTCTCCTCTTTCCAATGATATATAAACTGCCGCCCTACGCCTTTTAGTTTTCACTATTGTCGCGATTGAAATTGCCGCGGCCGTGATTTCAATCGCGAATTTAAAGAAAACTAAAAAGCGTAGGGCGGCGATTTAGGTGTCGCCAGAAAGAGGAGAAAGAGAGCTTTAAAATGATATCCATCTTTCCATGGTTACTTGTATTACACAGGACGACACTTTCCCTAGTGTCAGCAGCTCCATTCAGCAGAATGGAGCTGCTGACTTTAGGAAAAAGTCGCCCTGTGTAATACAATGTAACTATGGAAAGATGGATAACATTTTAAAGCTCTCTTTCTCCTCTTTCTGGCGACACCTAAATCGTCGCCCTACGCCTTTTAGTTTTCTTTATTTTCGCGATTGAAATCGCGGCCGCGGCAATTTCAATCGCGAAAATAGCGAAAACTTAAAGGCGTTGGGCGGCAGTTTATATATCATTGGAAAGAGGAGAAAGAGAGCTTTCAAATGATATGCATCTTTCCATCGTTTCTGCACTGCTCGGAGTCCCTTTAAAGGGCATTCTATTGACGACAAGTACAATGTACAAATATCACCTAGGAGAAAACTAAGGAGAAAAAGTGAATTGCATATGGGCCCTTGTGTAACTACTTCTGTTGAAGTTTTTTGAAACAATATCATGGAAACATGTAGATGCTTTACTTTCTCTTACATATCACCTAATGCCTGATAGGATACCCACATTTATCATACAGCTCTTTTCAAACATTGTCAATCTGAGAAAACCTCTGCGTTATTGTAGGAAATTCAGTCACAGTAGTCAAACTAGCTATAACTACATTTCAAGGTTTAAACACAAAAACAATGAGAAACAGTCACATCGCTTCATAGAACATTTACAAATCAGGAAACCACGTGTGGCTCGATGTTAACACCAACACACGCCTAGGAAACTTATTCAAGTCTGAACCTATTCATACAAATTAACCACACAGGTGTCCACAGCTAGGAAGTTAGAAAAAAGGCACACACATACACACAAACACACAACAACCAATGAGGTGTGAAAGAAACTAAGAAGTCTCTATTGTGCCGTTTTGTGGCCCACAGAGGAAGGTATTCTGACCACGTGCAGCATAATTCATTATTGACCAACACAGGAACAATAAAGCAAGTGTAGTATGTTTTATTATCTTTGAGCTAGTTTAGCAATGGCTCTTTCAAATGCAGAAGAAAATGCATCACAGAGGAACAGACACTTTAATCAGGAGGCCTGCTTCACATATTACCCTGATAACATAAATTGCAGCTGTTTGTATGATTCCATGCAGATAATGCTATACGGCATAATGGTATGAGTACCTGGGCTATGACACGATGTGTTGCTTTTCTTGTTCACCGAATCCTAAAGAACTGCACTTCTGCAAGGTAGACGGCCATCAGGGAGGCCTCTCCGTGTTACAGAAAGTGGTATGCTACCCAGCTTTCCCCAAAGGCAGTCTACCTGGAGCACTGACACAAATGGTTCAGTGAACTCCATTAGCAGCACATGGATTGCTCCTGCCTCCTAGCTGCTGCTGTTCATTAAACAAACGAATAATACTTTGCTCAATAAAAATAACTCTTCTTTGCTCTCTACCTTAGAGGAGTGATACACTGCCTGTTCTTTGCTTGCATATTTACTCAGGCCATCAGATTTGGGGGAGAGGGGGCATCAAATCTTGCCCCACTCCCCCTGAAAAATTTTCACGGATATGTCCAAACCCACAGCAATTTTCCCCTGCAGAGTAATACCAGTGCCGCCGCCCCTTCCCCTCAATAAAGCCATGTTTCCCCTGCCCCACACACCCACAAAAAAGGAAGTACTGGCGCCGACATATGTTCTTGTAATAGCATGCAGCTCCTCCTATCTGTCTTGCTCATGAGGTGAGGACCTCTGTGTATTATTACAAGTAGATACAAAACTGGTACAAGTGATCCCCTGCACACTCAGCAATTGCAGCTAATAGGAGAGTGTCACAGGGGAATCCCAAGGAAGTAGTTTGGTCTCCTATGGCCCTGGGCCCCCCAACAGACACAGGACCTGCTACCCCCAGTTTTTAATCTTGGCTTTTGCTTTCTTTACATTTAAAAGTAGTTTTGAAACCATGGTATTTGTGCAATAGGATTTTTACATGTTGGAGCTTATTTAAGATTGAATATAGGCATTTGGTTAGCCAAAATTGCAGAAATGTAACTTTTTTTATCACAATTACCTGTTCAGTGTCATCTTCAGGAATGGCTTGGAACTTTTCACATGATTTCCAAAAGCATATGTTTTCGGCACTGTATTCTTTCTTTAGAAACTCCTATAAAAATAGAAAGAAGTTGTGATATCCTGAAGACTGGAGGCTTCAAACAGGATTGTTTAGTAAACCTGTAATGAGAGCCAAGTGCACTGTAGCAACCAACCAGATTTCAGTTTACTTTACCCAGCAGCCTTCTACTGGTTCCCATAACACTAATAGGAAAACTAATACTAACCTTAATCCTATATAAGCCTAACCTTATTCTAATCCTGCATATGCCTAACACTATCCTTTTCCCCTACCTTATGTCTAACCCGCCAAAACCTTTAAGGGAGGGTCACACTTGAGGGCGCGGGAAACCAGCAGTATTTTCCCATGGCCAAATCAACATTCTAGGCTGCCAGTCAGCAGAGAACAGCTTACTGTTGGCAATAGGGAATCCCAGGTGTTGTGCGATACAAATCTACAGTTTCTGCTTTGTTTTCCCTGTCGCAGAAAACCGCACACTGGGAAGCATTTTTTTTTTGGGGGGGGGGGGGAGTGTGATTGTAGCCATCATAACAGTAACAGCTATGGCTCTTTGCAACATGGTAACAGTCCACAGTTTGAAGGACCCTGCCGCATCAGTCTACTAATATAGACAGGGCTATAGAAAATACCAGATTAGCAAAGAGCCTAAACAAATCAGACGAATCTGCTACCAAGACTGCAAGATAACAGAAGACGGCTGCACTCATTAGCCAGGATGGGGGTCGTTAATGGATCTCTCAGTCATCGAGTTGTTGTAATGCACCATAATGCTTTGCCCTCATTAGCATGCACACCGCAAGGCTGGATGGGTGTCAGGAAGTCACATACAGTACCTGGCAGCAGTGGAGGGGTAGAGTTTTAAATGTCCCCAATCCAAGGCACCTCCCTTTGTAGCTGCATACATTTATAAGGTCAGTACACACATAGTAATGTCGCAGAAACAACTTTACTAGTGACAAGGATAATCAAGTCTTTCCAGCAACGTTGTCTGCACACCACTGTTGCAAATGACCCAGTCATTTAAATACTGCATGTGCAATGGTAAGCGATATTATGCACGACATGAGTGCATTCTGTGGAACAATGTAATTTAAATGACATTGTACACACATAGCCGACTGCCTGATATTTGCCCAATAGTAGTTTAAGTTGATCTGGTTGATGGTTCAGGTACAATGCCCAATATCAGTTACTCGTCATTGTCGTTGGTATATTTTTTTACCCCAGCTGTCACCCGACTCAGCAAAATCTGTAATTTGTTGGACGTTTCCACCCACTTTTGTATACTGTGTGTACATAGCTTAATGCTCTTCCCAAGAGATGCTGGTGTGACCCATGATGAGTTAGAAGATAATGTAAAGCTGGTTCTCACCAGGCTGCATAGACTAGTTGCAACACATGATTTCTCAGTTCCTGTCCAGGTATGCTAAACATTATGCTTTGATGATGGTATTACTAACAGAGCTTTTACATAATGTTTTTCTCTAGATTACATGGTCTACAGAGTACCCAGAACCAAGAATGACCTTGTCTCATCAGAGAAAGTGACTAAATAAAACCTGGGTCAGGTTTAAGCCAAGGCCACATAGGCCAGGGCCAAGGGTACTGCAAGATCAAGGGTAGGCTATGCTGTGGGAAGAAAGGGTCACCTGGCTACCTATACTGGAGGGAGGGGGGGGGTCATCAGACTATCTATCTATATGGGGTCATCAGGCTAACTATATGGAAGGGGGGAGGGTCATCTGGCTTATACTAGAGAGAAGGTGGGGAGTAATCAGGCTACCTATACGGGAGGGAAGGGGGGGGGGGAAGGTCTTCAGGCTACCTATACTGGAGGGGGGAGGCGTCATCTGGCTACCTATACTGAAAGGGGGAGGCTGCTGACAGTGGCCTTGGGCAGTAAATAGTACAAATTCGGCCCTGAATAAAACAAATAAAAACCTAAAGAAAGCCCCAGCAGTTTCCCAGTGTATCAAAAACTAAAACAAATGTTCTGGTTGAAAAAAATGGGTTTAACAGTTAGTTTCCCTTTTATGAAATACTGGTGTTGACATTTTAACATACCGTAAAATACTCAATCCCAGCAGGATCTTGAAGCAACCTTTCAAACGATACTGCCCAGCTAGCAACTGAGCGATCCGATGCAAAGCCAGCTGTCTGGACACTGGGCAAGCTGTTCAGGCTCTGGTCACTGCCTCGCCCATCTAAATTGCCATTGTTTAACTCTAAAAGCAAAAGAACATGTATGAAAGACATAAACTGTTAATTCCTTGTTTCATGGCTCCCATATTTTAAGAGGAATACGGAGGCTGCCATCTTCAATCTCCAATAAACAATGGCAGTTACCAGAAAGCTGTGAGTTAAGGAGATGTGAACCATCATCTAAAAAAAGCACTGAAAGTCACAAAATTAGAGTAAGGGTATATATGAACTACTGTAGGCTCTGGATGGCTCAGAGTTAGGATAAAACTAGCAGTCTGTGTTCTGATATCCTGTGAACTTCAGTTTTAAGGACCCTTGTGCTGCCACCCACAGCACCTTCCAGGAGTCTATTCATCAGAGCACTGTCATTTTGTCAGCTGACTTTTGGTTAGGAGGAAAGAATCGGTTTCTTTAACCCTATGTGGCTGTGAAATAAGCAGAGATGTCAATCCTTCATGCCCTTTCTGCAGTCAATGTTAAGCCCCGTACACACACTAGATGAAACTCAGCCAGGGTGGCCATTAACAATGCCTGTGCAAAAAAAATCCAACGTATGTTCAGCAGCAACTGACCCCCCTTTGCGCGTACATTAAAAAAGGCGCCGGGAAAAAAGGGCGCAGGGTTTTAAACGATAATCATGAATAACGTTTAAAAAAAAATTTGTGCTATATTTCGTTTAAAAATAATGTTTTATAAAGTTATAAATCATTAAATAATGTGTATGAAATCGGCAATTTTAAACACGTTAATCTTCCCTGTTTAAAAAGTGAAATTTATAATAACGTTTTATAAAACATGAATAAGAATTTTACTAAAGCTATACCTAACCCTACTCTCACACAGAACCCTCCCTGTACCTATCCCTAACCCCTAGACCCCCCTGTTGGTGCCTAAACCTAAGACCCCCTGTTGGTGCCTAAACCTAAGATCCCCCTGTTGGTGCCTAAACCTAAGACCCCCCTGTTGGCGCCTAAACCTAAGACCCCCCTGGTGGTGCCTAAACCTAACCCCCCTGTTGGTGCCTAAACCTAAGACCCCCCTGGTGGTGCCTAAACCTAAGACCCCCCTGGTGGTGCCTAAACCTAAGACCCCCCTGGTGGTGCCTAAACCTAAGACCCCCCTGGTGGTGCCTAAACCTAAGACCCTCCTTGTGATGCCTAAACCTAAGACCCCCCAGTGATAAGCATTAATAACGGTTTTAAAAAAATATGGTGCGGTTTTTCGTTTAAAAATGTTTTTTTTAAAAAAAAATTGTACGGTTTTTCGTTTAAAAGTAATGTTTTAAAAAATATTGTACTGTTTTTCGTTTAAAAATAATGTTTAAAAAATTATAAATCATTAAATAATGGGCAATCATGAGAAGCAGTTATAAAACATTAAAAGTCTCCGGGCGCCGCTTTTAAAACGTTATTTTTCTCCGGCGCCCTTTTTTCCTGTTGGGCGCCCATTAAACGATATTTATTATGGGAGTGAATGGCGGCGCCCTTTTTGTCCACCTGCCTCATGCGCCCAAATTTCCTACTTCCCCCCTTTGCTGCCCGGCTACAAGCAACAGTCGAGAGCATTCTTCTCACCACTCACCCGGTATCCTCGTGACATCACCTGCACCCCTGCAGATTGCAACAGAATGTGTAACTAGCTTGCAAGCAAGCGTCTGTATAGCCTCAGCCCATGTATGTTGCACGAGGGATCAGCTCCCGAGCGACGATGGGCGATGTGCATCTAGCATGTATGTACAGGCCTTAACTGCTAAAACCACCTGCTGCAGTGGTGTAACTACAATTCATGGGGGCCCCTAGCAAAACTTTGATAGCCCACCCAATGTTCACACCCTTGCCTCCCCTTGGTGCCTTTTATGGCCTTGGGACCCATCTAACAAGGGGCATAAAACAAGTGTGGCAATCATGATCTATACACCAATAACAAGTGTAGCCACAAAAACATGTGGTATGAAGGTTAGTAATTGGGGCCCCCCACAGCTCTGCTACCCTCTAGTTATGCCCCTGACCTGCTGCCAGGAACAGAGATTAGGATATGAATCTTCCTCAATCAATGACTCCACTCAATCCAAAACTTCCAGTGCCCAGCAGCAGTGTGGTGATCTGCCCTCAAAACATTTGTAGAAGGGATTTTGCCCAGTGGTTGTTTACATTCATTATTTTGAGAAAAAAGCACACTAGTTACAGTGCTGAATTAGTAATCCATGACAAAGTCAGCAATAACATAACACTGAAGCCCACTCACCTTTGCAGTTCTTGCGACCGTGTGATAAAGCAAACTTCCAGAAACCCACAACACACATGAGAGATGATGGGAACATGGTACAAAGTCATACCATGCCAGAAACCATACATTGGTACTGCAGGCCGCTGGCAGCTAGCAGCAGGCGCAAGCACAGGATCCAATGTAAGCTCACTAAGGTCCAGTGACAAACTTATGTAAGCAGACATACTTCCATACAGAGAGAGACATGTGCTGTGTCATCTCCACAACACCTCCACACACAATAGTTTCTGTGTTTAGTGCAAGAAGTTGCTGTGGGATGACTGGTAAGAATTTAGCCTTTGGCTGAAAAGACAGCTAAGGTATGATTCATTCTCTATTAGTGATTATTAGCAAAGAGTCTTTAATGGCAGCTTTCAGCAAATTCCTGAAAGAGAGATGCAAGCCTATTTGTACCAATGTCCATCACAGAGTATTATGACTGGAGTAACAAGCAGAATGAAGAGTCACACTCAGGTCATCTTTGTCCCCATGGATCCACTGCCCGGAACAAAGCACGCGATTAGCGTGTGAAGCCAATGCGGGCCAACAATGGTCTTTACAACATACTACTGTGGTTGAGAAGATAAATGTTTTATTCAGTGACTGTGTGACCGGTGTGTTTTATCTGAATTTGAGTTTTACAACAACCTATTATAATTATATCCATACATGTGGTGGTAGCTACCCCACCTCCTCCTGGGCTCTGGAGGTGGGGATAAGCCCCATGTCCATAACCTTGACAAGGGTGCTCTGTGAATGGGAGAAAGCATTTACGCCAACCTGTGTCACAGAATGAAGCTGTGCCAGCTGGCCTATGCCTCTGATAGTTGCTTGCTTCTCACACTTTATGGCAATGTTTGCCTATCCTGGGGAGTACTTCTTTTTAGTAGCTGATAGTGTACTGGTTAGGGGCTCTGCATCTGACACAGGAGACCAGAGTTCAAATCTCAAGTCTTCCTGTTCGATAACCCCACACTTATTCAGTAAGGAGACCTTGGGCAAGACTCACTAACACTGCTACTGCCTACCTGGGGTCTGCCATATTCAAGTTGGCTAACAGCTGCTATTCTGGGATGACAATGTTTTTCTTTAATTACCTGGACCAAAGGATCTTCTTTCAGCAGGCAGCACACACAAAGGTATGAACTCTGGCCTGAAATGTACCATTGTGCTTGCTGCTGCCACAGAGAGCTTCCAGTACAGCTCCAACACACCAGGAGACCAGACTTGGTGGAGCCACTAGGACCACATATTTAATAGCTGTATTGTATGATTTTTGCCTTTTTTTTAGAGATGCCGTACTTGTGAGCTGTATGTTTTGGTACCCCTTTCAAGGAGCTGGGGCAAGCCGCAGCCCCGTTATTAAACTTCTCAGGAAAGGGATGTCACACACTATCCATGTCTGGTATTAATGTGATCCATATTTTTTGAGGTTGTAGAACTTGCTATTATTATCTGTGTGCAATGAATGTGTCCTGAGATATGAAAATGTCACATATCCTGGATTTAAGATTTCTTCCCAAAATAAGATAACACCCCAAACTCCAGCCCAGGGGCTGGCCCTGAGTCCTGCCCTCAAGAGCGTGGTCCTATATAAGCAATAGGCTTAAATCTGATAAAAGTTCTCCATTTAACACTACGTATGGATTGAAGCTAGCAAAAGAACCCAAGGCTAGTTTCCCTGAATTCTAAAACAAAAGAACTTTCCTGGACTTCCACACAAAGGACATCTTTCTTCCAAAACCTCTAAGTATTCATGTTCTTTGTTTATGACCCTTTTATGTTATCTGTGGCTACCATCTCCATAATTGTTACTTTTAATAATTTTCTGTATATATTAATTATTTATATTGCATTTACAATAAAAGACTTAAGCTCATTTTTTTCGGCTGCATACCTGGTCTGAGCACCGCAGAAAGAATCCTAGCCTTTCTGAAGATTCCTTACCTGAAGTATTGGATTGTTTCAGTAATAATAGATTGTTAACCCTTTCTTCGTAGATCAGACTAGCTAGCGGGTTATCCTTCTCCCAGATAAAAGGGATGGTGGCAGCCTTGTACCTGAAATATTGTGTACTAAACTGTTTGTGCTGCTCGCACTTTCCCTTATGGCCTGTCTGTTTGCCCAATTTTAGTGGCTTTGATTGCATCCACGATATTGGATTGTCTGTGCATTGAAATAGATTGGGAGGCATTGAGGGGACGTGTGAAGGTAATCCTACTGTTTCCTTACACTGATTACACCTCTCTGACACTGCAGCTGTCCTTGATATGTTTTAAAGCTCCATATCAATAGAGTTCTTGGGGCTTCATGTAAAACTCATACTGGGACACCAAGTTCCTTAGTTATGCCACTGCTTAGGATTAGGTGGGACCAGTGGGAGAATATTGCTAAAGTAGTACCACTGTATATGCTTATTATGACCACCAAGACTGTTCACATTGCGAGATGAACAGAGGCACCAGAAGAGTAAAAACAATACTAAAATAGTTAAAAATTGCTTGGAAGGTAGTGGTGGACTTACCTCCTATAAGCAGACACTAGAAACTGTCAATTATTTAAACATATGATTTATTGGCATACTCCACGATAACTTGCAACGCGTTTCGCAAGTCCACCGCTACCTTCTAAGCAACTATTTTAGTATTGTTTTTACTCTTCTGGCACCTCTGTACATCTTGCAGTTTTGTATCCCTCCTTTTTTCCTATCTACAGAGAGTGACTTCTTAGTCCTGAGTGAGGACAGGCTAATCTCCTCACCTGCCTATAAAGTGGTTGCCTTGGATGTAACCCGTGTTTGTGAGTATAACAAGTTTATACTTTTCCATTAATCCAATTTCCAGTACATACTACACTATATTGGGCTCTCTTTGTCTCTTTTTCTCTACAAGACTGTTCACATAGTGTTAACTAATTTCAATTTAAATGAATTACTTTTAATGTTAAATTAGTGATGTGACTCACCTCCATCAGACACGGCCAACACCTGAAAGAGGAACAAGAGATAAGAAAAATGATGAATGTTCATATGACATGTGAATATATATATATATATATATATATATATATATATATATATATATATACATATATATATATATATATATAATTGAATATTAGTAAAGGAAATTGCCACATGTATTTATGAAATGTTTTTTTTTATATATATTCAGATTTATGATAAGGGAAATGAAATGAATGTAGTATATCCTTGTACTTATATACTGTATGGCTTACACAAACACCAGGTAAACACAATGGGGTTGATGCCCAGAATTGTGGTAATATTGATGTGCACAGATAGCACACAGCAATATTATGGTTACTACCGGCAGCATGTACCGCGAGTTATGCTATTAGTGTGACCCGTGGGACTCAAGTACCGCGACTGCTGCTACAGTAACACGTGTTATTAATGGTAGCGCTCGTTGGTAACAATGTTTTTGTGCATCAACGCCAATATACCTTGTCACAGAAAACATACAATGCCTAATTAGTGTTCTAAAGCCGAAAGAAAATTGATTTAGACTGTATTGATTTTAGCGACTCTTCTGGATTATCAAGACAATATCCCAGGCTTTACACACCTCTCTTAAAGGAATACTGTAGGGGGGTCGGGGGAAAATTAGTTGAACTTACCCGGGGCTTCTAATGGTCCCCCGCAGACGTCCTGTGCCCGCACAGCCACTCACCGATGCTCCGGCCCCGCCTCCGGTTCACTTCTGGAATTTCCGACTTTAAAGTCTGAAAACCACTGCGCCTGCGTTGCCGTGTCCTCGCTCCCGCTGATGTCACCAGGAGTGTATAGCACAGGCCCAGTATGGTCTGTGCCTCCGCTGTGCGCTCCTGGTGACATCAGCGGGATCGAGGACACGGCAACACAGGCGCAGTGGTTTTCAGACTTTAAAGTCGGAAATTCCAGAAGTGAACCGGAGGCGGGGCCAGAGCTTCGGTGAGTGGCTGCGCGGGCACAGGACGTCTGCGGGGGACCATTAGGAGCCCTGGGTAGGTTCAACTCATTTTCCCCGACCCCCCTACAGTATTCCTTTAAAGCAATACTGAAATCAGCTTTAATAAAATAAAATAAAAAAGACGGATACTCCACTATGAAGAGGGATCTGGATCCTATAGAACCTTCCTTGTCCTCTTTCGGTGTCCTTTTTCCAGCGCTGTCCCCATTTAAAATTTTCCACCTCCGGGAACCCTCGGAAGTGTCCTTGAGTGCTTCCAAAGACGAGCGGCTCCCTTCTGCAAATGCACAAGTGCGCGCTCATGCAGTACGGAGATGCTCGTCTTCGTAAGCACTCAGGGACAGGAGGGCTTCTGAAGCCTTCCAAGGATTCCCAAAGGCGAATTCGACCAGATGTTTGAATAAAGGCAACATGGATGACAGCGCTGGAACGAGGATACACAGAACACAGAGAGGAGTGGAAAATCTCTCTAGGATTCAGAGCCTTCCCTCTCCATAGATGAGTATCTGACCTTTTTTTAAGCTGAGTTCAGTGTTACTTTAACATTTCTAGAAGGGATTTGTGATGTGGGTTGAGTGAGTTTGAGACAGTGAGGTGTATCTGGCCTGGTAATAATGCATATATACTTTTTAGACTTGTTTTGCGGAAAAAAGGGGAAAAAAATCAAATTTGTCATTGCTGTCTGCATAGCCAACTAATGTAGGCTACAAAGATAAACAATAATCCTCAGCGCTCTCTATTGCACTCCCGCACACTGGGAAGCCTGCAGAAACCAAGGGCTTGATTCACTAAGCTGTGCTGCTACAGCAGCGCAGCTTATTGAGAGCAGAGAGTGTTATAATGCCCTGCGTGCGCGCAGGGCCTGCCCTAGACTTTTTGCCGCCTGAGGCAAATTTAAGAGAGAGCTGCTGCTGCCGCCGCCCCCCTCCCCCCGTCCGTGGGTGCAGGGGGGCCGGCCGCCGAGTCGGAGGGGTAGCGGGCAGGTCGGGGGTATTGGGCCTAGCGGTGGGGAGGGGGGTCGGACCCCCCCCTCCCTCGCCTGGGTCCCCCGATCTGCGCTCCCCTCCAGCCTGTAATTAGGAAGCCGCTGCCAGATCGTAAGAGGCACGGGCGGGGAGGACTCACCTTATCTGCGTTCCATCGTGCGCTCCACTGACGTCACTTCCTGCATCGCCGTCCACTTACAATACAGGGGTGCCGCCCTTAGAAGTTTGCCGCCTGAGGCAAATGTTTCACCCCGCCTCATGAGCGGGCCGGCCCTGCGTGCGCGATGCAGCCATAGCATGTGCAGTGAAATTACGCTGTGCTCAGATAGTGTAAAGGGCGCTTCGTTACACTAAACGAGCGATCCACTGAACCCGCCCAGAGCCTGGCAGGTTTAGTAACTTCAAAATACGAGATTCCTGCACTTTGATTGGCCTTGTAGGCTGCCTGTCAAGTGAATCAAGGCCCCTGTGCTCAATATTGGAGACACCCAAAGAAACATATCACAGAAGTCAGGGCTAAGTTCAAACACAGGGGGTACACTTTATTGCAGCTCTGATGATGGCGGAATGCCGAAACCTGGTCAAGAAGGAGAACGGGCATTCTCTGTACTACAGTCTGGTGACTTTCTCAGCACTTGGCACTTTACTGGTTATTGTGCAATAGTGTATTGATGCGTTTTAAAGCAAAAAGGTCCAGTGTGCATGGACCCACGATGTGAGTTTGTGTTTTACTTTAATGATTTTGAGTTGTTGCAATAAGTGTACCCCCCTGCCAACTCCTGCATATATGTTTTTGTGGGTGATGGTCACTGTCTCCAATATTGAGCACAAGTTGTTTGCAGGCTTCACAGTGTGTGGGAGTCCAATAGAGAGCACTGGGGATTAGTGTTTGTCTTTGACATACTTTTCCATGGTGGATTGGAAAACCTCTGGCTGCTGATTATATCAATACACTGCGTCTGCGCTTATACAACATCTACACATTCCTAGAACTAATTTGGGCTACAGACTTGATATTTTCAGATTTTAAGTATAGGGGGTTGGGGGAGGCAGAAGCTGCCTTGCCTTGAGCCATGTCCAGAAACAGGCCTGGTGGGTGCTGCTATACTCCTGCAAGATTCTGGGCAGAGGCTCCCCCACTTGGCCACCTCACCCGACAACCATCAGTGTGTGTACAAGACTTAGCTCTTCTGAGCCAGCATAAGTTGTCTGTCTTGTAACGGCTTTCCTGGTTACTAGACTGAAAATAACAGGCTTCTGAATGCTATAATAACACATGCCTTATGGATAATTCCAGCCTGTATGTAAGGTAAATAACCATAGCAGAGTAAGCCTGCGCCTCTCACAAGGATAGATATTACATCCTTGAGAATATGGTAGCAACTGTATACCTAGGCGCATCAGCTCTAATTTTCTTAAAAGTATGCTTTCCACTTTACCGTTTTCCTTAACCTGCAATCAGCGAAAGGCCATGGAGTCTGTACAGACCTAATAATTAGTTTCCTTTGGGTTTAATTTGGAGCTATGAGCTGATGACCTGTAAAACTACAGCCTATTGCTAATAGCAAAGTATAAATATAATAACCCTACCCAAGGTAAAGCCAGTTGCACATTGTGGACAGCACGGTGGCATAGTGGTTAGCGCTCTCGCCTTGCAGCGCTGGGTCCCCGGTTCGAATCCCAACCATGTCAACATCTGCAAGGAGTTTGTATGTTCTCCCCGTGTCTGTGTGAGGTTCCTCTGGGCACTCCAGTTTCCTCCCACATCCTAAAAACATACAGATAATTGGCTTCCCCCTAAATTGGCCCTAGACTATGATACATGCACTACACGATACATACATAGACATATGCCTATGGTAGGGACTAGACTGTGAGCCCTTCCGAGGGACAGTGAAGACAATATACTCTGTACAGTGCTGCGTAATATGTCAGCGCTATATAAATACTTAAATAAATAAATTGTGAGCCTTATGTACTAAAGATCTACAAATTCCATATCACACAAATATAAGTTGCAGGAACTGGTCACAGCAACCAGTGCTACCAACTATAATTTTAAATAGCTGATGTCACTAATAATTGGTTGCCACTACTTTCCTTTACTTAAAGAGAATCTGTATTGTTAAAATCGCACAAAAGTAAACATACCAGTGCGTTAGGGGACATCTCCTATTACCCTCTGTCACAATTTCGCCGCTCCCCGCCGCATTAATAGTGGTTAAAAACAGTTTTAAAAAGTTTGTTTATAAACAAACAAAATGGCCACCAAAACAGGAAGTAGGTTGATGTACAGTATGTCCACACATAGAAAATACATCCATACACAAGCAGGCTGTATACAGCATTCCTTTTGAATCTCAAGAGATCATTTGTGTGTTTCTTTCCCCCTGCATCTCTCATGCACTGAAGTTTCAGGCTGCTCTTTTCTTCCTGCAAACAGCTTTGCCCTTGTCTGTAATTCTTCAGTATGTGAAAGCCCAGCCAGCTCAGAGGACGATTTATCCAGCTTGTAAAAGATAAGAGAGAAGAGAGAAGCTGCTCTAATCTAAACAACACACAGGCAGTGTGCATAGAGGGGCCTGGAAGGGGGAGTTCATAGCAGAACCACAACAGTGAAGAACTTGGCAGCCTTCCAGACACAGGCTGACAAGTCTGACAAGAGAGAGATAAGTTGATTTATTACAGAGACTGTGATAGTACAAAGTGCTGCAGTAAGCCAGAACACATTAGAATAGCTTTTGGAACTTGTAGGATGATAAAAAACAGGATGCAATTTTTGTTACGGAGTCTCTTTAAGTTTGACACCAGGAGAACTTGGTGCATTCTTTTAAAGATTGTTTTTAAGCTGTAAGTGATTGATCTTATTAGCACAAGTATTGATGCGGCACTGAGCCAAGCGAATATCGTTGCTACGTGCTTGTTACGGCTTTAGCGTTCGGTTATCCCATTAGCATCCAGTTTGGTGTGTTAGCTATAACAACACCCAAAATAAAGCACCTGTATTTGAAACCATGATGCTGCCCAAACTACAGAATGTGAATATTGGTTAAAGGTAAGTATCGAATAGGAAAGTTAGAGTTAAACATCATGAACACGGTAAAGTATCCCTGAACTGATTGCTCTGTCACACTTGGAGCTGAACCATGCATTTTGACGGATTGCTCCTAGGATGCGTCTATTTGACTAGACAAAGCTTTTCAGAGCGTTACGTTGTAATGCATCTGGGAGCTTCGTAACGTCCAGCGCTGGTGTTTTACCGTCGGGTGAATTAGAACTACCACCGCAATATAATCAGCTTTGCACTGCAACTTCACGATGTCATGCTGCAGGTCATTAATGTGTGCACGAAATCGGTTCCTACATGCATTTGGTAATGTGAAAGAGCCCTAAGAGGGGGTTTGATTGTGCTTTGATTGTAACTCTGTAATTTTTTGACCAGTTAAAAAAACTACACAGCATACCTCATCTATTCTGGGTTCCCTTCACTGTCTTTTCCACCCTGTCAGCTCTCCCTTTCCACCACCATGTCCTCTCGTGTCTGTCAGCATTTTCAATGAGAGCTGACCCAGGAGGAAGCAGCCCGGAAGTACCTCCTGGTCAGCGCTATAGCAGTGAAGATGCCAGCAGATACAAGTGGACACTGCGGCGGAACGGGAGAGCAGACAGAGTGAAAAAGACAGATAAGGGAACCAGAAGTAGGTGAGTTATGCTGTGGGTTTTTTTTAACAGGTCAAAAAATTACAGTAAAGGAGTACTTTAATGTCTTGGAGGGGGCAGTAGTTAGGTTCCAGGAAGGGGTTAATATTAGAAAAGAGGTTAGGATTAGGCATCAGGAAGGATGTAGTGTCAGATGAGGAAGGTATGGATAGACATCAGGATAGCCAGTTGTATGTGGTCTGGTGTTGGTTATATAGGGAATCAAAAGACATAACAACAAAAGTTGTTAGGTAATACCTTTAATGACTAACTGTACATTATTTATTTTCAGGCTTTCAAAATGTTTAAGTGTATTCTTCAGGTATGATACAGAACTGGATCTGTACTTTATTATTTTTGTATGGTTCTGATCCAGTTCTGTATCATGCTTGAAGAAGAAACTTTTGAAAGTGTGCAAAGAAAACTTGTACAGTTAGCCATTAAAGGTATCACCTAAACAAATGTTGTCTTGTCTTGGAACATCAGAATAGGTTAGAGTTAGGGGTAGAAAATAAGGTTTGAAAATAGGAAAGGATTTACAATACAGGAAAAGATTAGGGTTATGCTTTAGGTCAAGATTTAGCATTACAACATGAGGGTTAGGTGATAAACGGAGGATAAGCACTGAAATCACAGTACGGTAATTAGTAAGATAATTTACTAACATTATACTTTACTAATTTACTACTTACTATGGCCGTTCCCTCACACAAAAACTATCAGTACTGATATCATGGTCCTGACATCACACTGTGGGAGGGGTTTCACCACAATATAAGCCATAGGGAGCCCCCTGATGATCCGTTTGTGAAAAGGAAAAGACTTCTCATGGGAAAGGGCGTATCAGCTGCTGATTGGGATGAAGTTCAGTCCTTGGTCACGGTTTCTCTTTAAGAAAACACTAAAAACACTAGATGCTTGGTGACTAAAGGCTGACGTTATCACAAAAAAAACTCAGTTAAAATACATTTAAAGTGTACCTGGGGTGACATGTCACATGATGATATAGACGTGTACATACAGTGCCTAGCATACACATACCTAGGCTATGTTGCTTTTTTTCTTTTTCTGCCTAGTCACAGCTACTAATCGTGATGATTTATCTATTCAGTAGACCTTGGGCAAGTCTCCCTAACACTGCTCCTGCCTATAGAGCGCGTCCTAGTGGCTGCAGCTCTTGCGCTTTGAGTCTGCCAGGAGAAAAGCGCAATATAAATGTTCTGTATCTGCGTTTGATTTGTCGCAGCCCAAGTGACATGGCCCCTCAAACATACTGTACAGGTTGGTTGGCTGGTTTCCCCTAAAAAACTGACATAAGACCGTGGCAGGGATAGAAGATTATTATTACAATATGACAATACACTCATATAGGATACCGACAATTGACCAGGGTATGTTAATGAGCATGCTCTAAGTTGCTGCTGACCTCCTTAGTTGTCCGTGTGCTTCAAATCCTACAGCAGTATAGTACAGATGTTACTTTATTCATTCACTCAACATGGAAGCGAGGTGGACAGCAGTGAGAATGATTATGACTTGAGAGCTAGGGCTGAAAAAAAGACATGTCCTTATGTGCCAAGGTACCATGGTTTAAAACTGTTACATGTACTAGCCCTGCTATGGCCTCATGTGACAGGTCCATGTCCAGGGGTTCATGCAAGAGTAACTGATATCTCTCATATGGACATAAATATCTTGATCTCAATCCAGGAGAAATGGGACACTCTGGTATTGCCCTGTGTACCACTAGAACAGGAAGTTAAATAGGAACTTTAGCAAAAAGGAGAAAAAATAAATCAATACATTGCACAAAGTAAGAAGTTAAAAAATAGAAAATCAAGAAATAGAGATCAAGAAAGAATAGAGATCAAGAAATTACTGATATTCACCATGTAATTTGTCATGGCACCAACTGCTATTATCTATAATCACACCCCTAACAATGCAATAGGCTAATAAGTAGTTTTTTTTTTATAGATATACATACGCACAGAGGGAGATACTAGTTGCTTGGTAGTTGGAAACAGCCATTATTTCCCACAATGCAACAAGGCTCACAGACAGGAAACTGTCAGGACCTAGAGCCTAACATCACACTGTGGGAGGTGTTTCACCGCAATATCAATCATACAGACCCCCTGATGATCTATTCGAGAAAAAGATTTATCATGGGAAAGGGGGTATCAGCTACTGATTGGGATGAGGTTCAATCCTTGGTTACAGTTCCTCCTTAAAGAGAAACTCCGACCAAGAATTGAACTTTATCCCAATCAGTAGCTGATACCCCCTTGTACATGAGAAATCTATTCCTTTTCAGAAACAGACCATCAGGGGCCGCTGTATGACTGATATTGTGGTGATACCACTCCCACAAGAAACTCTGAGGACCGTGGTACTCCTAGCAGTTTCCTATCTGTGAACCTTGTTGCATTGTGGGAAATAGCTGTTTACAGCGGTTTCCAACTGCCAAAAAAGCATGCAGCAGCTATATCACCTGCCAACAGTAAAAATGTCACCATGTAATAAATGTCAGAATGTAAATCAAAAGATTTTACAATGGGCAAACACTGACTAAATCATTTATACATAATTATTGTAAAAATGAATCACTTTTTTATTACATTATTTTCACTGGAGTTCCTCTTTAACCACTTACCGATCGCCCACTGCACAGGGGCGGCCGGAAAGTGGATCCCGCAAGGACCGCCGCATGCACAGAGGCGGCGGTCCTTGTAGGGGCATGGGCGGAGCGATCGTGTCATCCGTGACGCGATCCTCCGCCGGGGACTGGCTCCGCCCCCCTCGCGCTGTAACCCGCAGGACGTTCGGATGCGCCGGCGGGTTACTAGCACCCGGATCGCCGCATACGAAGTGTATAATACACTTTGTAATGTATACAAAGTGTATTATACAGGCTGCCTCCTGCCCTGGTGGTCCCAGTGTCCGAGGGACCACCAGGGCAGGCTGCAGCCACCCTAGTCTGCACCCAAGCACACTGATTTCCCCCCCCTGCCCCCTGATCGCCCACAGCACCCTCCCCCCAGAACTCCCCCCCCCCCATTGCCCACCCCCCAGACCACTGTTTGCACCCAATCACCCCCCTAATCACCCATCAATCACTCCCTGTCACTATCTGTCAACGCTATTTTTTTTATTCCCTAAACTGCCCCCTGCTCCCTCCTGATCACCCCCCACCCCTCAGATTCTCCCCAGACCCCCCCCCCCCCCCCCGTGTACTGTATGCATCTATCCCCCTGATCACCTGTCAATCACCTATCAATTACCTGACAATCACCCATCAATCACCCCCTGTCACTGCCACCCAACAATCAGCCCCTAACCTGCCCCTTGCGGGCAATCTGATCACCCACCCACACCAATAGATCACCCGCAGATCCGACGTCCGATCACCTCCCAAGTGCAGTGTTTACATCTGTTCTCTACCCTAAACACCCACTAATTACCCATCAATCACCCCCTGTCACTGCTACCTATCAGATTAGACCCCTATCTGCCCCTAGGGCACTCAATCACCCGCCCACACCCTCAGAACGCCCTCAGACCCCAGCCCTGATCACCTCGCCAGTGCATTGCTTGCATCTATTTCCCCCTCTAATCACACCTTGAGACACCCATCAATCACCTCCTGTCACCCCCTAGCACACCTACCCATCAGATCAGGCCCTAATTTGCCCCGTGTGGGCTCCTGATCACTCGGCCAAACCCTCAGATCACCCTCAGACCCCCTTCCGATCACCTCCCCAGTGCATTGATTGCATCTATTTTCCCCTCTAACCACCCCCTGAGACACCCATCAATCAAGACAAGACAAGACAAATAACATTTATATTGCGCTTTTCTCCTTGCGGACTCAAAGCGCCAGAGCAGAGCAGCAGCCACTAGGGCGCGCTCTATTGGCAGTAGCAGTGTAAGGGAGACTTGCCAAAGGTCTCCTACTGAATTAGTGCTGGCTTACTGAACAGGCAGAGCCGAGATTCGAACCCTGGTCTCCTGTGTCAGAGGCAGAGGCCACTGCCATCACCTCCTGTCACCCCCCTAGCACTTCTATCCATCAGATCAGGCCCAATACAACCTGTCATCTAAAAGGCCACCTTGCTTATGACCGGTTCCACAAAATTCGCCCCCTCATAGACCACCTGTCATCAAAATTTGCAGATGCTTATACCCCTGAACAGTCATTTTGAGACTTTTGGTTTCCAGACTACTCACGGTTTTGGGCCCGTAAAATGCCAGGGCGGTATAGGAACCCCACAAGTGACCCCATTTTAGAAAAAAAGACACCCCAAGGTATTCTGTTAGGTGTATGACAAGATTATAGAAGATTTTATTTTTTGTCAAAAGTTAGCGGAAATTGATTTTTATTGTTTTTTTTTTCACAAAGTGTCATTTTTCACTAACTTGTGACAAAAAATAAAATCTTCTATGAACTCGCCATACACCTAACGGAATACCTTGGGGTGTCTTCTTTCTAAAATAGGTCACTTGTGGGGTTCCTATACAGCTCTGGCATTTTAGGGGCCCTAAACCGTGAGGAGTAGTTTAGAAAACAAATGCCTCAAAATGACCTGTGAATAGGACGTTGGGCCCCTTAGCGCAGTTAGGGTGCAAAAAAGTGTCACACATGTGGTACCGCCGTACTCAGGAAAAGTAGTATAATGTGTTTTGGGGTGTATTTTTACACATACCCATGCTGGGTGGGAGAAATCTCTCTGTAAATGAACAATTGTGTGTAAAAAAAATCAAACAATTGTCATTTACAGAGATATTTATCCCACCCAGCATGGGTATGTGTAAAAATACACCCCAAAACACATTATACTACTTCTCCTGAGTACGGCGGTACCACATGTGTGGCACTTTTTTACACCCTAAGTACGCTAAGGGGCCCAAAGTCCAATGAGTACCTTTAGGATTTCACAGGTCATTTTGCGACATTTGGTTTCAAGACTACTCCTCACGGTTTAGGGCCCCCAAAATGCCAGGGCAGTATAGGAACCCCACAAATGACCCCATTCTAGAAAGAAGACACCCAAAGGTATTCTGTTAGGAGTATGGTGAGTTCATAGAAGATTTTATTTTTTGTCACAAATTAGCGGAAATTGACACTTTGTGAAGAAAAAAAAACAATTAAAATCAATTTCCGCTAACTTGCGACAAAAAATAAAATCTTTTATGAACTCGCCATACTCCTAACAGGATACCTTGGGGTGTCTTCTTTCTAGAATGGGGTCGTTTGTGGGGTTCCTATACTGCCCTGGCATTTTTGGGGCCATAAACCGTGAGGAGTAGTCTTGAAACAAAAGTGACCTGTGAAATCCTTAAAGAGAACCAGAGATGAAGCAACCTCATGTATTTTACCTTATAAATCAGTGGGAACATGACAGTAAACACCTAATCTGCTCTTTGTTACATTGTTCTCTGTTTAATTTGCCTGTTATCACCTCTAAGATAAGAATCCCGACTAAGCAGTCGGTCTGGCTTTGCTACAGAATAATTATAGCTGAGACTGTGTTCTTTGCTGTCTTCAAGTCCAAGCCTGCCCCCTGCTGGCTTTGCTCAGGAATCATTATAGCTGAGTCATTATAGCAAAGCCAGAATCAATGCTCAGTCCGGGATTCTTATCTCAGCTAGATAACAGACACTTTTAGCAGTGAGGATGGAACAGAGAGCATGGTAAATGTTTTCTCTAATGTTCCCACTGATTTCTATGGTAAAATACACAAGGGTGCTTCGTCTCTGGTTCACTTTAAGGTACTCATTGGACTTTGGGCCCCTTAGCGCAGTTAGGGTGCAAAAAAGTGCCACACATGTGGTATCGCCGTACTCAGGAGAAGTAGTATAATGTGTTTTGGTTGTGTATTTTTACACATACCCATGCTGAGTGGGAGAAATCTCTCTGTAAATGGACAATTGTGTGTAAAAAAAATCAAACAATTGTCATTTTCAGAGAGATTTCTCCCACCCAGCATGGGTATGTGTAAAAATACAATTTTGCAGCCTAACTGCGCTAAGGGGCCCAAAGTCCAATGAGCACCTTTAGGCTTTACAGGGGTGGTTACAATTTAGCACCCCCCAAAATGTCAGGACAGTAAACACACCCCACAAATGACCCCATTTTGGAAAGTAGACACTTCAAGGTATTCAGAGAGGAGCATAGTGAGTCTGTGGCAGATTTCATTTTTTTTTTGTCGCAAGTTAGAAGAAATGGAAACTTTTTTTTTGTTTGTTTTTTGTCACAAAGTGTCATTTTCCGCTTACTTGTGACTAAAAATAATATCTTCTATGAACTCACTATGCCTCTCAGTGAATACTTTGGGATGTCTTCTTTCCAAAATGGGATCATTTTGGGGGGTATTTATACTATCCTGGAATTCTAGCCCCTTATGAAACATGTCAGGTGGTCAGAAAAAGTCAGAGATGCTGGAAAATGGGAAAATTCACTTTTTACACCATAGTTTGTAAACGCTATAACTTTTACCCAAACCAATCAATATAAGCTGAATGTTGTTTTTTTTTATCAAAAACATGTTTGTCCACATTTATCGCGCTGCATGTATAGAGAAATTTTACTTTATTTGAAAAATGTCAGCACAGAAAGTTAAAAAAATCATTTTTTTGACAAAATTCATGTCTTTTTTGATGAATATAATAAAAAGTAAAAATCACAGCAGCAATCAAATAGCACCAAAAGAAAGCTTTATTAGTGACAAGAAAAGGAGCCAAAATTCATTTAGGTGGTAGGTTGTATGAGCGAGCAATAAACCTTGAAAGCTGCAGTGGTCTGAATGGAAAAAAAGTGCCTGGTCCTTAAGGGGGGTAAAGCCCACGGTCCTCAAGTGGTTAAGTTAAGTTAGAAATTTACCCTTAAAGAGGAACTCCAGCCTAAACAAACATACTGTCATTAAGTTACATTAGTTATGTTAAATAAAATAGATAGGTAATATAATCTCTTACCCACACTGTTTTAAAAGAACAGGCAAATGTTTGATTTCATGATGGCAGCCATCTTTATGGTTGAAAGAAGGTGACAGGGAGCATGAGACACAGTTCCAACTGTCCTGTGTCCTGAGCACCTCTCCCAGTTGCTAGACAACGTGAATAACAACATAGGAAATCCCATCATGCTCTGCACAGCATCTTTGATGGGTGGAGCTTAACTAAAAATGCAGTTAAAAATGATGCTTTGGTAAGAAAAACAGAGTTCTGATGCTGTGAAACGGTTAAAGAAACACCAAGCCTTTTCAGTTCTGCTGAGTAGATTTTTAGTCCGGAGGTTCACTTTAAGTACCCATAGGCCTTATTCACATCATAAATCGCAATCGCTGACGCCAGCATTTTGCGATTTTGTGGGCGATTTTCTTTAGCGTCTCCTGGCACTTAGCTGCGCGGTAGTTTTTTTTTACAGCGCTTTTCTTAGCGCTTTTGCAGAGCAATTTGTTTTTTCACTTCCTGACATCTGTCAGGAAGTGAAATCTTTGACCCGGAAAAGAATATATACAATGTATTTATTCTTAAAAGCGCTCAGGAAATTGCTATACAAAGCACTTATTCAAGCGTTTTGCAATTTCCCTATATATGCCATTATGGGCAAATCGCCCTGAAAATGGTACAGGCAGCGCTTTGGTGAGCAGACCGTAATTGAACCACTCAGATTTGAACACTCTCATAGGGAATGAGTGCACAAGCGCTTTTAGGGCGATTTTCAAAATCATTGGTGCTTAAAAAATCCCGAAAGCGCCCCTAGTGTGAACAAGCCCTTAAGGATATATTTCCATAATGGTACACAAAGCAATAAAAGCCTTTATGCCCTCTCAACTCTATCCAACCATATTTTTCTGTGTCTCCCACAGTTGCCTGGAGAAATACTGCATGGATTCTTTACATTCTGCTGTCTTCCAAGATTCACTCTTTGTGGAGATCATTCATCATACTAGTCACAGTTCATATACACTTATAAAATACACAGTATATTGCATGAATAGTGTAAGAACCTATGCATTCCAAGTGGCATCTGTTAAAAAAATATTTTTACAAGGAGAGTAAATACAAAGTAGCAGAAAATAAACATAAGCAGTGCAAAGAAACAAAGCCTATTTACAACTGTTCTGGAGCCTAACAGGTCAAAGTTATAACAAAAAGGAAAACAGACCTTTATTTAAAGTAAACCTGTGTCTAACTGTTTATGGATAGCAGCTCAAAGCAGAAATGTACATTTTGCTCACCCGTTCCTCTCCTCACTAAGCTACTCCTATAGGCAAACTACCAAGGTGGTCTGCTACAGGATCTTCTCAAAAAATTAGCATATTGTGATAAAGTTCATTATTTTCTGTAATGTACTGATAAACATTAGACTTTCATATATTTTAGATTCAAATACACACAACTGAAGTGGTTTAAGCCTTTTATTGTTTTAATATTGATGATTTTGGCATACAGCTCATGAAAACCCAAAATTCCTATCTCAAAAAATTAACATATTTCATCCGACCAATAAAAGAAAAGTGTTTCTAAAACAAAAAAAGTCAACCTTCAAATAATTTTATTCATTTATGCACTCAATACTTGGTTGGAAATCCTTTTGCAGAAATGACTGCTTCAATGCGGCGTGGCATGGAGGCAATCAGCCTGTGGCACTGCTCAGGTGTTATGGAGCCCCAGGATGCTTCGATAGTGGCCTTAAAGGAAAACTTAAGTGAACTATAAAAAATGAGATTTACTCACCTGGGGCTTCCCTCAGCCCCCAGCAGCCGATCAGTGCCCTCGCAGCCCCGCTCTGACGCTCCAGGACCCGCCGGCGAACACCGGCCGTCACCGGCCGACAGGCATGGGAACGCGAGTGATTCTTCGCGTTCCCAGCCTGTATATCGCCCCCTATGCTTCTACTGCGACTAGCTGGCCGCAATAGCAGCATAGGGGGCGATATACAGGCTGGGAATGCAAAGAATCACTCGCGTTCCCATGCCTGTCGGCCGGTGACGGCCAAACCGGAAGTGCTCGCCGGCGGGTTCTGGGACATCGGAGCGGAGCTGCGAGGGCACCGATCGGCGGCTGAGGGAAGCCCCAGGTTAGTAAATCTCATTTTTTATAGTTCACTTAAGTTTTCCTTTAAGCTCATCCAGAGTGTTGGGTCTTGCGTCTCTCAACTTTCTCTTCACAATATCCCACAGATTCTCTATGGGGTTCAGGTCAGGAGAGGTGGCAGGCCAATTTAGCACAGTAATACCATGGTCAGTAAACCATTTACCAGTGGTTTGGCACTGTGAGCAGGTGCCAGGTCGTGCTGAAAAATGAAATCTTCATCTCCATAAAGCTTTTCAGCAGATGGAAGCATGAAGTGCTCCAAAATCTCCTGATAGCTAGCTGCATTGACCCTGCCCTTGATAAAACACAGTGGACCAACACCAGCAGCTGACATGGCACCCCAGACCATCACTGACTGTGGGTACTTGACACTGGACTTCAGGCATTTTGGCATTTCCCTCTCCCCAGTCTTCCTCCAGACTCTGGCACCTTGATTTACGAATGACATGTAAAAGTTGCTTTCATACAAAAAAAAGTACTTTGGACCACTGAGCAACAGTCCAGTGCTGCTTCTCTGTAGCCCAGGTCAGCCGCTTCAGCCGCTGTTTCTGGTTCAAAAGTGGGTTCATGCTTCCATCTGCTGAAAAGCTCCATGGAGATGAAGATTTGATTTTTCAGCCTGACCTGGCACCTGCTCACAGTGCCAAAACCACTGGTAAATGGTTTACCAGTGGTATTACTGTGCTCTTTTGGCCTGCCAACTCTCCTGACCTGAACCCCATAGAGAATCTGTGGGATATTGTGAAGAGAAAGTTGAGAGACGCAAGACCCAACACTCTGGATGAGCTTAAGGCCGCTAACGAAGCATCCTGCGCTGCGTAATATGTTGGCGCTTTATAAATACAATAAATAATAATAATAATCCTGGGCCTCCATAACACCTGAGCAGTGCCACGGGCTGATTGCCTCCATGCCACGCCGCATTGAAGCAGTCATTTCTGCAAAAGGATTCCCGGCCAAGTATTGAGTGCATAACTGAACATAAGTTTGAAGGTTGACTTTTTTTTTGTTTTAAAAACACTTTTCTTTTATTGGTCGGATGAAATATGCTAATTTTTTGAGATAGGAAATTTGGGTTTCCATGAGCTGTATGCCAAAATCATCAATATTAAAACAATAAAAGGCTTGAACTACTTCAGTTGTGTGTATTTGAATCTAAAATATATGAAAGTCTAATGTTTATCAGTACATTACAGAAAATAATGAACTTTATCACAATATGCTAATTTTTTGAGAAGATCCTGTATAAGTTACTTTATTGTATCAAAAAACTCACGGATGGAGGTAATCTCTGCTGTGAACTGGAGGCGTTACTGTTAAGCTTGGGGGTGTAATCTCCACAGTCAGCATACAACACATAAGCTGACGTGAAGGAGGTACACACACCAGCACAAGGGATCAGGATATCCCCAGTTTAGTGGAGGAGAGGACTGACTCCAATAGGAGATTGTGGTGCACAGAGCCGGTGCAGATCTGAACAGCCACAAACACTTTCGTAATAACGTCTCAGCGCAAGGTAGCGCTGAGCGCATAAACCAGGACTGAGGAGATCAGGACAGGTAGACAGAATGAACGCTTGCTAGCTAGCGATTACTTAGCGACAGCAAGCGTCCAAAACCAGACAGACTGGAATGAGGCAGCCAATGCGTTGCGGCGATGGCGTGCCTCACAAAGACAGGACAGGAGAGACAGGAAATAGCAGGATCGAGATAGATGAACGTAACACAGATAAATATACAATAAGTATGTTTTCCTAGCGTATTACAATTACAGCTATCAATGAAACTATTCGTAACGTCTGACTAACATATGTATATATTGGCAATGAACCGATATATGACATAAGCAGGAACTCTGACTAAGACTGAAGTAATACAGGGAACAGGACTCAGAAGGATTCGCTATCTCTTCGCAGAGATGAACGCAATCCACAAACAGGACCAGGAACAGGATAACTAGCTCAGCACGGGTGTTCACGATACGCGCAAACTACCAAAACGTGCTGGAAAACTGACTAGCTGAACACAGGAAATAAACAGTTCGTGTACGTATATATCAGCGACACTGGTATATTAACGTAACACGAATACAAGGAAAATAACAAAATGCGCAAGTATGCGTATATATTGGCGATGAACCAATATATGACACAAGACAAGCAAGTAGCAACTTCTAGAACAAGAGCAGAACTAGGAGGACTCGCTGACCCCTTCGCAGGAGTCAGCGCAGTCCACACGGACCAGGAACGAGGTGGGGCACGAGCAGAGTAACAGATAGAGTCTGAAACTATGATAGCCCATGAGGCATTGCAGGAAGCAGTTCTTTATACTGAGGTCATCCAATGGGAGCAGACCTGCAGATTCCCACACAAGTGAATGGTAATTAATCACAGGCTGATAGCAGGAAAAGGCAGACAATGATATGCAGCCTGCAGGAAAGGGACCGCCCCTCCACTGCAGCAGACAATGTTTGTTTACACAAAAGCATATTAAACTGTCATAAACTTCAGAGCGACTGCAGATGGAATCAGCAACTAGTTTAAGTGCAAACCAAACTATGCAAGCAAATGCATGTAATGACATTAGAACTGCTTGGTTTGCAATACCAGTGCAGTCAGCAGTAAACGCTGCAGAAGCGATCATAACAGTACCCCCTCCCTTAAACGCGGCCTCTGGACGCCTATGAAAACTGACATATTTCTCCTGAACCACCCAAACCAAAAAATCAGAAGTGGGAAATCCAGCACACTGATCTGACTGAAAATTCATGAAGGTCGGATCCGTCCGACAAAACCAAATTCCCGAATCAGTCTCACCAAAACTAGACCAATTGGAACCAGAACCTACCGAACCATGCCCGTCAGCACTACAAGCCTCAGTGTGACACCCATCAGAACCACGACTTCCAGAAAACAACCCCAAGAAACTCTCTGCGCGATACCCACCGCCTTCCAAGGACTGTCCAAAAACGCCAAAGCCTTTGCAATGCCCACCGGAACTGTCCCTACCAACACAAAACCCACCGTTGAACCAGTCCAAGGTACCAGGACAAGTTTCCTCAGAGATCTCCCAGAACACTTGGAAGCTCCAAAGAGATCCCCACAGGTCAGAACGCCCCTTAGGCTCACATGGAGAACTATCAAGAACCCCTATGGAACCCAGGGCAACTCCAGAGTCAGGGTCACAAGGACAAACATCAAGATCAGGGCTTTTAGGGACCAGAACCATCTCCGGGCATGCAGGCCAACCGGCAACATCAGAACATGTCTCCACTAGGGAAGCACGTGAGCACGCTAACACAGACACATCTGGGCAGTCTGGCATACGAAGCACATCTGGGCACACCGGCACAAGAGAAACCTCTGGGCATGTCAAGGAACTGCGAACCTCAAAGTCAGTCAAGACAGGACCAAAACCAGAACTGGGCAAAAAAAATTCATCATGACTAGACTTCATAGTTACTGGATTCTCACTAAAAACTGCAGGATCAGACTTAGATGTCGCTGATTCCAGCAGGGTTATTAACAAATCATGTTCAGGGGCATTTACAAGACAGGGCAAATCTTCTGATGTATGCACTGAACTAGACAGGGTTCCCATAGCTGCTTCTGGACTAGACAGAGACTCATCAAATACACTGGACTGGAGCTCATGAAGGGCTGCAAAACAAGTCAATATTGCAGCAATCCCCACTGAACTAGGCAAAACTGAGTAACTCACTGGACAGGAAGGGGGCTCTGGAACTTCTGCCACACCGGCCAGAGAACCAGAATTTTCCAGGATACAGGGCTGGGTTTCAGAAACACTCATTAACCCGGACTGAAATTCTGAGATTTCTATTATTTTTTCCAGCGAGTCAGAATTATCCATGTTACAGGGCAAGACTTTTGAAACATTCAGAGGACAGGGCTGGAGTTCCTCGGCTGTTACAACACTGGAGAGGGACTCAACAACATTGGTTAAATCAGACTGTGTACAGGGCAAGGTATCTAACACACTTGCTGACGAGGACAATATTTCAATGGCTTCTGCTTCGCTGGGCAGAAATTCATCAAGTTTTATTAGAGCAGACTGTAATTCCAAAACAGCTGCTAGACAAGTGAATATTACTGCAACACCAACTGAGGTAAGCAGTGCTTCAGCCTCCTCTGCTAAAGGGTTTAAAGTATCCAAAGTACTGGGTGAAGCATAAGACTCTGCGACCACAGCTTCACTGGACAGGATCACTGAACAGTCCATATTGCAGGGCAAAACCATGGAAGCACCTGCTGGACAGCATAATGATTCTGTGACCTGAGTTTCATTGGAGAGATCTACTGCACAATTCATGGTACAGGGCAAATTTATTGGAAAATTTTCTGAACAAGGTAATAATTCTGCGATTTCAGGTTCACATAGCAGATGCTCTGAGCTATTCACGAAACTAGAGCGAGGTGTAGAAACAGGAAGATCAAGACACAATGTTTGCGCATCTGAATCACCATTCATTTGTAAAATTGGAAAATTCAGATGCTGGGGTTCTGAGTTTACTAGACAGGATTGCTGGGACTCGGAAACTGATGTAGTGCATCTATTGGCATCTGCTGGATCAGACAGGAGTTGAACTTTATTAACACAGGTAATTTCTGCAGAAGTGTTTGCAGAGACAGGCAAGATTTTTCTGGTGTCTGTTTCACTAAACAAAGAGTCATGAGTACTGGCTAGGCTGGACTCGAAAGTCAGCAGGACCTCTGGGTCCTCTGCTGAGAAATTTGTGCAGGGCAAGATTAAGGAAGTATTAGTAATTTCTGTCTTACTGGGAAGTAACACTGAGTTATCCATGGTACAGGGTGGAATTACAGGAACTTCAATTTCACACAAAAGGAGCTCAGAATCACTCGCTGAATCAGCCAAAGGTGCTGAAGCAGGCGAGTCCTCAGGAACTGAGGAAGTGGAACAATCTCCACTTGACAGTGTGTCTTCCCTGGTATCAACTGATTGAATTGCATAAAAATCGTCCAGAATCATTCTCCACACATCGATCAATGGAGCCACAAAGTCATACCCACACACACCAGTTTTTATTAGGTTATAAGCAGACTTAATGCATGCATTCAATACTAATTCACTTTTTGCACTGTAAAACTGACAAAATGAACTTGCATCTTTCTTCCATTCATAGACCAGAGCTTCCATCTCTCTTTTCTCAAATGGAGGATCCCATGCATATTTAACAGCTGAGCATTCCGGCTGATCATAGTTTGCAAATGTGTTAGTGGCAGAAACATACATTGGGTTATTTAGCAGGTGATTGGCCGATTTCTTATTCCTAAGGATCTCCAATACCTGTAGCAAGTATTGAACTGTAGTGTATGCAAATTTCCCTTGCTGCACGAATAAATTGATCTGTTCAATACTCTGTAATATATCTTCATAATCATATTCAGATAATTCATTTAAACAAGAACCTTTATTTTCCCTGGCTAGCAATGAAAGCTCATTAGTAGTTTCATAGGTCCATTTGACTCCCCTGAATGGTGACTGAATTTCATTATCTGCTAATGGTGGAGTCTCGTTACAGATCTGATGCGCAGTCGCCAAGGGCAACGACTCCGCTGATTGTAACGCTTTTCTTTTGGAGCGTTTACGTTTGGCTTTAGACCCTGCTGCCTTAGCAGAAGAAAAGTTATCAGAACAATTATCTGCTTGCTGATTATTTTTGTAGGCAGTAGAAGGAGCAGCTGATTGACAAGCTGCCAGGAGCTTATCAAAAGGGCTAGGCAAATCGGTTTTGCGCAGCCAGTTATGGATCACAAACGCTAGAAATTCCAGTGGTCTTTCTTTTAAATTGGTATGATCCAAGACATCGTAGGCCCACTGAAACAATCTTCCCTTAAATAAAACATAAACTAGCTGGGGGGCCCACGTTGAAACAGGAGTAGCCTGGAGCTCAGGATTGGCCAGGAACCTGGCACATTCAGAAAAAAACTCATTTTCTGTTTCAGAATTGAGCTTCTCAAATTTCTTAAAGGAACAGGAACCATAACAAACAGTGTCATTTTTGCTGGGAACCCCCCCCACAATGGGGATTGGTAATGGGGCTATCATAATGTTAAGCTTGGGGGTGTAATCTCCACAGTCAGCATACAACACATAAGCTGACGTGAAGGAGGTACACACACCAGCACAAGGGATCAGGATATCCCCAGTTTAGTGGAGGAGAGGACTGACTCCAATAGGAGATTGTGGTGCACAGAGCCGGTGCAGATCTGAACAGCCACAAACACTTTCGTAATAACGTCTCAGCGCAAGGTAGCGCTGAGCGCATAAACCAGGACTGAGGAGATCAGGACAGGTAGACAGAATGAACGCTTGCTAGCTAGCGATTACTTAGCGACAGCAAGCGTCCAAAACCAGACAGACTGGAATGAGGCAGCCAATGCGTTGCGGCGATGGCGTGCCTCACAAAGACAGGACAGGAGAGACAGGAAATAGCAGGATCGAGATAGATGAACGTAACACAGATAAATATACAATAAGTATGTTTTCCTAGCGTATTACAATTACAGCTATCAATGAAACTATTCGTAACGTCTGACTAACATATGTATATATTGGCAATGAACCGATATATGACATAAGCAGGAACTCTGACTAAGACTGAAGTAATACAGGGAACAGGACTCAGAAGGATTCGCTATCTCTTCGCAGAGATGAACGCAATCCACAAACAGGACCAGGAACAGGATAACTAGCTCAGCACGGGTGTTCACGATACGCGCAAACTACCAAAACGTGCTGGAAAACTGACTAGCTGAACACAGGAAATAAACAGTTCGTGTACGTATATATCAGCGACACTGGTATATTAACGTAACACGAATACAAGGAAAATAACAAAATGCGCAAGTATGCGTATATATTGGCGATGAACCAATATATGACACAAGACAAGCAAGTAGCAACTTCTAGAACAAGAGCAGAACTAGGAGGACTCGCTGACCCCTTCGCAGGAGTCAGCGCAGTCCACACGGACCAGGAACGAGGTGGGGCACGAGCAGAGTAACAGATAGAGTCTGAAACTATGATAGCCCATGAGGCATTGCAGGAAGCAGTTCTTTATACTGAGGTCATCCAATGGGAGCAGACCTGCAGATTCCCACACAAGTGAATGGTAATTAATCACAGGCTGATAGCAGGAAAAGGCAGACAATGATATGCAGCCTGCAGGAAAGGGACCGCCCCTCCACTGCAGCAGACAATGTTTGTTTACACAAAAGCATATTAAACTGTCATAAACTTCAGAGCGACTGCAGATGGAATCAGCAACTAGTTTAAGTGCAAACCAAACTATGCAAGCAAATGCATGTAATGACATTAGAACTGCTTGGTTTGCAATACCAGTGCAGTCAGCAGTAAACGCTGCAGAAGCGATCATAACAGTTACTGTGATGAGGAGGCGTTACTTACTAACAGCATATAACCCCACTGCACAGGGGAAGGGGAGTCACACCCTGAAGAAACACCCACAGCGCGAAACGCGTCGGTGGGCGGAATTTGCAGTACGTTAGGCCGCCCCACCAGTTCACAGCAGAGATTACCTCCATCCGTGAGTCTCTGTGGGTAGCCATAACGGCGTTTTCGAGGAGAGGAATAGTGGAGACCATGCTATAGGCTGTACTGGGACGCCAGACAGCTGCCAGTCCACATTATACAGTACCGACTGGAATACTCCCGAGTACCTATCCGGAAGGGCCCCAACACACACACCCCAGACGTGCCAAAAAGGAAAAAAGTGCAGCGCTGCAGCAAGACAAAAGACTGTGGGTGAGATCCATCTTTTATCTTTGCTCCAAATCATCAAATGACCCATGTGCATGGTCCCTGATAGTAAATGTTCCTATCTATATGGACATGGACTATGTGATTCTAACTAACTGAAACTGAGACTGTATCCACCACTAATACTTATTGAACTCGGTCACATGCCAAATCTTAGAGCAGCGCAGAGCAACAATTTAGGCAGCATGGGGAAGTATGAGTGTGCTAAGAGCTGTTGTGTGTGATCATTTATGGCCGGCCAGGAATGTACTTTTGGAATACTCCGCAAGATCTTCCTTTGATTTTAAATGTTTGATTTTATAATCCCTATTTTTTTATACAATAAAGTAACTTATATTTAACGATGACACTTTTGTATATAAGTGTATTAATTGTATATAATGAATTCATGGTTTGGAAGTTTTGATTGCATGCCCTTAACCAGTTGAACCCTTATACCACCCACTATTGTGGATCAGAGTCTTGTTGACGCCATTTTCTAATACACTACCAAGGTGGTGCCCAATAATCCTGTCCCCAATATCACGTGACTGGAGACAGGGATAGCTGGCCACCAGTAGGAGCAGCTGAGTGTGGGAGAAAAGGGTGGGCACAGATTACAGCTCTACAGATCAGGACTAACTACATAATCGGCTGGACACAGCAAATCATGCAGCTTTGTAGTTAGCAGTACAGAACAGGCTTCATGACCACAGTGGCAAAGTACAGGTTGACTAAACACAGGGATTATAATAAGCAAAAACTTTTTCTTTGTAATAAGAGAAACCTGCAGTCACTGTAACACTGGTGCTGGTTTCACACTGCAGATGTGCGGTGCACACCCCCAAAAACAGGCCTTCGGGGATTACCGCGGTAATCCCCATCTTGCAGCAGGCCATACAGCAAGTGACGCTCTCTAGCGCCCACTTCCGGTGGCCGAATCGATGACGTGTGCGGAAGTGCATTGGCGAAATACGCTTCCGCGCATTCGCAATGAGAATACTTGTGGAGGTCTTTTTAAAAGCACGCATCGTCACAGACTTACATGACTTCCGGTCCGCCACACGGTAACATATGTATGTGCTTGCCTTAGAGAAAAGGGATAATTTGCATATTTAGTAGTAGTGCATTGTGGGTAACCACAAATGTTCACTTATAACTGAATTATTGCAAATTTCTTTCTGTTTTAAGAAGGCAATTACACCAAGCCTTGCCTTAGATAGGGTACTTCTGGCGCAATGCACCACAGGCAATGTGAACTACTCAGTAGACTTTCATTGCCCTAGTGGTAGACTGCGGTAAAATGCCACATCGCACTACGCCAGTGTGAAAGGATCCTGAATTTGAGGAAATACAATTGTTTCTGAAAAAAAGTGATTCCGATTCAGTGCTTAGTGAGAAGGGTGACACTGGAGAAAGTTTTGGTAATTTCTTGAGGTGCATGGCTGGCAAATAGTGCAAAATGGTGTGGAAAGTCCCCTTCTCGGCTCAACCTCTTCCTGTGATTACAAAAAAAGTCGAAGAGTGCCAAGAGTGCTAGAAAAGCCTTTTTGTTGTCACAGGGCATCCAAGGTGTTATGCACGAAACAGGGAAGTCTTTTTTGGAATAATGCGCAGTCTGGTGTGTGCTGAGCATAATACAGCTGGACCACATGCTCACCTGAAATAAGTCTTACCAACACAGGATTCATAAAGGAAATGGGACAGTTAACAATAGAATTTAGTCATTTCTGTAAAGTATAATTTTAAAGATTTTTTAATAATATATTTAAGTAGTTTTGCTCTGGTTTGGCTGGTAGCCCGCCTCATTATATGTTACAGTGCCAGAACTAGGTATAGTGGACAGAAGCAGCAGCTGATATGGTCAAGCATGCTGTCATTGCTAAAAAAAAAGAAAAAAACCTTTCCAGGAAAGATCTGATTGGTTGTCCTGTCGGGGATCGGAGGGTAACTATAATTTACTGGGCACAGCAGCAAGAATCTTCTGTCCTGGTCCTTTGCACCCGCAAAACTGCTGCTCAACTCCACAAGCCACAGGATTTGGTAAATTGGGGATAGTGCCAGTCCTGGTGATTTTCTACAGTCCCCGCAGTAAATAAATGTAAAGAAGCTGTAGTCAATGCTACTAAAATGTCTCAAGCTAGGCATAGATTTTCCAGCATTGAGTACCACACTCTGGATACCAGCTAGCTGAACGGCAGCATGGTGGGACGGTGTTATCTAAATGGACAGCCCTTATCCACACGTAATCAGATATTGTGCTCCATGTGTTTTGTCAGGGACATGGCCTAAATAACTTTTTTTTACCTTTACTCTAAGCAAGGCCTGTGCCAGCTCCTGCCCTGGCTTTCTGCTGCAGAATGACAACAAGAAAAAGGAGCTTATTTAGTAATGTTTGGTAAAACAGTAATGTTTGGTAAAAAGTGCAAAGACAAAGCACACAAAGTTTACCAAACGATATGGTAAATACTGTATGTAACATACATTACGCAGTTCAAGTAACTGGTGTTGTACACACAATGCGTATGTTGCTTGTGTAACACACATTGCACAAATAGTTTACATAATACCCACTTAAAGAGACACTGAAGCGAGAATAAATCTCGCTTCAGTGCTTATATTCAGCAGGGGCATGTGTACCCCTGCTAAAACGCCGCTATCCCGCGGCTAAACGGGGGTCCCTTACCTCCCCAATCCCCTCGTGGAGTCCCGGGCAGCGCTTCCGCATTGAGGCATGGCTAATGGCCGCAGCCCTGCCTCACACGCGTCTGTCAGCGCATATCTCCGCCTCTCCCCCGCCCCTCTCAGTCTTCCTTCGTTGAGAGGGGCGGGGGAGAGGCGGCGATGCGCCGCTGATAGACGGCAATGAGAGGCAGGGCTGCAGCCGTTAGCCCTGCCTCAACAGCAGCAAAATCTACGACCAAGTTGGTCGTTGATTTTGCAGGGGGGGATTTGGGGGATAAAGGATACCCGTTTAGCCGCTGGATAGCGGCGTTTTAGTAGGGGCACACATGCCCCTGCTGAATATAAGCACTGAAGCGAGATTTATTCTCGCTTCAGTGTCTCTTTAAATCTGAAATCATTAGTGAATACATCCCAATATTTCTATTGTAGTGCACATGAGCAGATTCAATACTGTAAATGCTGTATTTAGAACAGCAGATAGCTTAAATGATTTTATATGATTTATTGAAAAAAGAAAAACAGAGAGCCCAATATGGTGTAGTAAGTCAAGTACAATTGGAGATAATGGTTAGTGAGATAGGTATACTCACAAACATGGGTTACCACACAGGCAAACACTGTATAGGCAGGTGAGGAGATAAGACCTGTCCTCACTCAGGTTTAAGAAGTCGCTCACTGTAGATCAGAAGATAGGGGTAGGTCACCCCTCCACCAGGGATGGACGCGGTGTAGTAGTAGGGGAACAGAGGCGTCAGCAGGCTAAAAGTAGATAAAACCTTTAAAATTTGCTTGAAGGAAGTGGTGGACTTACCTCCAAAACACAGACTCGAAAGACTGATTCATTTTAAAATTAATCAGACAGTCTTTCGAGTCTGTGTTTTGGAGGTAAGTCCACCACTTCCTCCAAGCAAATTTTAAAGGTTTTATCTACTTTTATCCTGCTGGCGCCTCTGTTCTCCTACTACTTATATGATTTATTAAATCATATAAGTTGTATATTATAATATAACAACAACAACAAAAAACTAACAAATGAACAATATAGCCCACAGTAAAATAAAAGGTATGAATCGGATAGAGAACCAGGTCTAATCTCGAGACTATACTCGGTCTTGTAGATGCCAAGCCCAACAACATCCTTTGTCAAACATGAGTATACAGTATGATGGAATGGGAAACCAAATTAAATGAGCCATTGGATTTAACAGATTAGGAAGAAATTAGGATGAATGCCGGCAAGTCCTCACTCTGTACATGAACTAAGGAAAACATTTATAAAATTATGTTCCACTGGTATATGACTCTGAGTAAACTAAAGAGAATTTATCCAGGCACATCAGACTACTGCTGAAGATTGTGTGGTGAGGAATGGAATATTGAACATATTTTCATAGGTCCAGGTTTCCTAGAAAGAAATCAGTACAATTATTAATCTACAAATTGATTTTGAAACACATCAGACCACTGGATCTATCTTTTGGGAAAAACGAAAGGGTGACTGAGACCCCACACATAGAAGATGCTCAATAATTTCCTGATTGCAGCTCGATTATCTAGAGCTGCTTTCTGGAAAAAGAGATCTACTCCAAGAGTAGAAGACACTGTTCTTAGAGGTAGATGGGTGAGGACTATGGAGCACTTAACATCTTTGGTCCGTGAAAAAGAGGACTTGTTTCGGAAAGTCTGGGTAGTCTGGGATGTCAATTTTGAGCAGGGTGGAGGGGGTACTTCTGGAGTATAGAAGACTATCTTCTCTCGTACGACATACTACAGAGTGCATATGGGAAGGCTTTTTTTTCCCTTTTACTATTCTGGTTGGATATTCATGCCCATGATTTCATTGCTGGTATTTTGTTCCTGTTTGTGATGAGCAACAATGTTTCATTAAGGGAATAGTTGTTAATACTTTATCAAATGTATTGCTAAGAATCCATTTTAGCTTACAAGTGCTATGATATGATAAATGCTTATGTTACAGTTGAGACTGCTGTGTTACTCTTTTGAGCAAGCCTTCTATAGAATGTTCTGTGACATAATGGATATTACTTGTATATACTTTTTGCTTTTTTCTGAGAATAAAAAGTCATAAAAAATATAAACAAAAGGTATGGTGGTCTGACGTAAGAGAAGTGCGCTCTTTGCGTATCTCTCCAGCAGCAGCTGGAGAGATACATAGAGGGCGCACTTCTCCTGCATAGATTGGCCCCGACTGGCTGAAGTGACGGGACCTGATACCGAAGCTGCAGACAGCGGGGGATGGCGGCGTGGCAGCGATCCGTATGTATAGAGGTATGTATAAAACTTTTAGTAAGTGGCAGCTCTGTAGGTACCAAGAGGGGAGGCTTTTGTGTGAGGGAAGGGAAAAGTTATATCAGTAAAATTAAGCATTAAATATATTTTACTATATTAATAAAGTAGTACAATGTTTGCATATTAAACAATATTTTATCACTATTACTGGTGCTCATCTTACTACACGTAAAAATAGAGGTTACAGTTGGGGATAGTAGAATATCAGTTTTATAAACTACTAGCAGACCTGTACTGCGTGCGCGCGCGGACACCTGCCGCTCACCCGGCCGCCCGTTCACACACCCGCCTGGCTCCCTGGCCCCGTCCCTGTCCTCCTGTCTCTGTGAGGCTGGGTCCGTGCTGCGCACATGTGCAGTAGCAAAAAGCACGGACCCAGCTACATAGAGACAGCACACGCAGGGACACAGGGGTTTTATTATAGAGGATATTTATGGCATATCCTAACGCCCATTTTACTAAACAATAACTTCAATTTTGTTTATATCTGGCGCCCTTCTTATCCGGAGGCTTTATTATATGCACACATCTATGCTAAGGGAACTCTGGGTTACTTATTTATATCAGTCATGGACGTCAAGGTGCTAAAACAATTTGCACTCCTCCAATCAGAAGTCAGAAGAACAGCAGTAGCAAAGGCAGTGGAAGGAAAAAAGAGATACCCACTTATAGAGAAACAATGCTGCAGGAGCCATAATATAACAGACAAAAACAAAAGCACAGATTACGGCATCCTAAAGAACAAAATTGAAACAAGAATCTACAGGATAATGTCAAAATCTTAATTAGTGGGTAGCAGGACAGATGCAATATGAGACAACATTTACACAATAAAATATATCTTTTTTCTTTCAGCTCCAGTGTGCATGGAGGGACTGTAGATTTTACATTATTATGGTTGTTGCACTATGCGCATTGTCTGTGCACTCAGAAGCAGTGTACTGGAGTCTCTTCAACAAAGGTAACATGTTCCTGAAGTTTTTTTCTCCTAGACACATTAGCCACCAGTGATGAGCAAAAATACCAACATTCTTTTCGCATTAATTTTCCCGAAAATAATGTTAAATCTGATTTTCGTCAAAAATGCTATCAGAAATACATTTTGTTATTTTTCACATTTTGTTTGTAGATTTTCACAGTAAAAATATTGGTTTCGGGAAAACGCAAAAATACAAGCTATTTTCCCTGAAATTTTCTCGAACTCGAAAATAGCATTTTCGGTGCAAAAATAACTTTGGTGAAAATTTGCAAGCAACACTGTTAGCTACCAAATAGCAGCGCAGTAGCATAATTCCTGTCAATGCTGAGCAATGCTGTGAAGAAGATTCTAAGAATGAGGGGGATAGGATTAGAGAGAAAGCAAATGGGGTGGAGGGGGGAACCTGCTGATTTTGCTTATTTCCTCCTTTGCGGCTCTGCATACCACAGTGGAGTTCCCCTCTGTGTATCTTCCTCAGTGCTACCATCACAGATATATATCACAGTTCTGCTGATTTGCACAAGGACTTCCACTTCTGCAACACACTTAAAGTATGTGAGCTCACTGAAGAAAGAGGAAATAAGTTACCAAATACACTGCTCAAGTCTTGGGGGAGAGAAGCCTCCCCAGCGTCCTCGTTCACATCAGGGCCGGTTCTGTGCGCTTTTCACAGCGCATTGCCCTGTGCGTTCTGCAAGGTATTGATTTTCCCATGTAATTAAATGTGCCTGGTTCACATCTATGCGCTGCACTGAGCTGTGTTACAAAAACTTTGGCCTAGTGTACACCAGAGCGGTTCGGCTGCGGTTTGCGATCCGCTTGCGGCTGCGGATATGCTAGGGTAATGTATTTCAATGGGCTGGTGCACACCAGAGCGGGAGGCGTTTTGCAGAAACGCATACTCCCAGGCTGCTGCAGATTTTGGATTGCGGAGGCGTTTCTGCCTCCAATGTAAAGTATAGGGAAATGCAAACCGCTCTGAAAAACGGCAGTTCAGAGCGGTTTTGCAGGCGTTTTTGTTACAAAAGCTGTTCAGTAACAGCTTTACTGTAACAATATCTGAAATCTACTACACCAAAAACGCTTCCCAAAACCGCAAAATGCTAGGTGAAACGCTACAGAAAAATAAGAAAAAGCGTTTCAAAATCTGCTAGCATTTTGCGCATTTGCTAACGGTTTTTGGTGTGCACCAGGCCATAGTGTTCCATGCATTTATGTGCGGTGAGCTGTAAAGCACACATCAATGCAAGTGAATGGGTGCGCTTTTTTAGTGCATTCAAGCGCATAGAAGCACATGCATTTTTTTTTTTTACTCCTAATTGAAAAAAAAAATACATTCTCATATGAAAACAAAGCTTTATTGACAACTGCTACTGCTACAATAAGCAGCACATGCTTAACAAAAAGCGCACCGAAACGCACTGGAACGCGCACTAGAGTGCGCACAAACGCATGTGTTTTTTATCGTGCACTTATACACGTTTCTCAACGCACCCAATGTGAACGAGGCCTAAAATGTGTCTGTTAGGAGAGGAAAGTGCATTTGTCCAGAAACTGGGTCCAAATTACCGTAAATATATTATCTCATACTGGAGTGATCATAAATGTATTTACTATGCTTTTAAGATTATGGCCTCGATTCATAAACAGCAGTGCGATAAAAAAAATCTTGTCGGGAAAATACCGCACTCAGTATTTTCCCGGTCTGTGTGCTAATTTATAAAGATTTCCCCAGCTGCCTTTGGAGGTCGGTAAATTACCGCAGCCCATTGAGCGGTAGAGTAGAGCAGTGTCTAGATTCTCTCTTTGCCCTGCAGAAATGAATCACACAGACGGCTCTCTCTGGCTCTCCCACTGATGACTCAGACAGATGAGTCACACAGTCTTTCCCTGCCTGCAGAAATGACTCACACAGATGGCTCTTTCCACTGATGACTCAGACAGATGAGTCACACAGTCTTTCCCTGCCTGCTCAAATGATTCACACAGAGGTCTCTCTGGCTCTCTCCACTGATGACTCAAACAGACTTCGGATCTCTGCACTTTTGCATTCATCAATAGCCGTCAGAGCTGTCGGTAACTTGTTATCGCCTCACTAGAGGTGTCGGTAATTACCGCCAGGCTTACCGCTTGTTGAAGGCTTTATGAATTGACATTTGCTGACAATTTACTCTTATGTGTTGTCGGTAACTGCAGCCAAGTCGGTAATTTATCTCCCTGGTCGGTAATGTCAGCTTTTCATGCGGTAGCAGCCTTTATGAATTGACATTTTGCTAAGTGGTCGGTAAAGTCTGCTGTTTTCAGCATTACCGCATGAGGTAATGCTTTATGAATCGAGGCCTATATTGGAACATGCATCTAAAATTGTCCATGCTGAGCCTCTGAGGAAGTGGCTGGTAGGCATCAGGCAATGAATAATGATGCACTAATATCTAAGATCTAAAACAAAACCCAGGTTCTTTTACCTCATGAAACAAATGGAAAAAGCACAAAGTACACCTACATTAAAGATAACATAGCAAATCCAACCTAATTTAAAGAGTCTTAGGAACCCCTGAGCCAAAACAACTAAACATACTTCTGGCAAATCCCAGCTCTTATATCAGAGATCATGCTTATACTGGCAATACACAAAATGCAGCAATTAGGGAATCAATAACAACATTCTTTAAGCACATGGGCCCATATGCAGTTAACGTTTTCTCCTGAGTTACTGTATCTCCTAGGAGATAATTTTCATATTCTCTTTTAAATAACTTTGAAGCATTTTACAATTGAAAAAGTACCCAAAAGTTGGTGAAAAAGTACAATAAAATTATTTTATTTTATGGCAAGGTGTGAAAATATCACCTAGGGGAGAACTGTGAATTGCAAGTGGTTCAAGGCATTTAGAACCCAAGTCACATCTGACTATATGTGCCAGGTTGGGACATTGGGATAAAGTGGTTAACCTTCCATTCTGGTAGCTTGTAATAGGTCATCCAACCAGGGGTGTAACTACAAATCATGCAGCCCCCCAGCAAAACTTAGATGGGGCCTTCCAAAGTTCATACCCTTTTCCTTGCCTACCTCTGGTGACCCTCAGAACCTTGGAGCCCATCATGCAAGGGTCATAGAACATCGTAGTCATAATTGTGACTCCCATAACAGGTGTAGCCATGAAAACACCTGATCTGAAGGATGGACCCCTTTATTGGAGGGAGTGAAATAGTAGCTGGGGCCCACTTACAGCTCTGCCCCCATGCAGAGGCTGCTCCCCTGTAGTTACAGCCTTTATCTAACATGTCAAGCACCTGCTCAGTCACTACCACTCTTAGCGATAGCTGCAGCACTGGTAGTATGGCAGGTGTGGTACCCAGTACTCTGCTGTACCTGCTATATCCTAGATGTGACTCTGGCCCCACTATCTAATACTCACAGCTGCTTTGTAATACTCCAAGTAGCTAAGGTACAAGTTGCTGCAGTAATAGCCCACACCCAGAAACAAATGTGTCCAGCCCAACTGCTGTCTACTGGACCTTGTGACAATTCTTTAGCAGGTGTCTGAGCCCCAGAAGCAGCAAATAGTCTGGTCTTTTTTAAACTCTTGTTTGGGCTGAACAGAAAGGGTGCCTTGTCAGTGCTCGTGTGTCCAGAGCAATAATGCAGGGAATCTAAAATGCTGCTTTAGATGCTTATGGAGCAACAGTTTACAGTCTTAAAGTATACAAAATAAACTACACTGATATTTAAGTACACTAAAAGAAGGGAGTACTGAAAGCAATGCGGATTTAATCCTGGAATGGATTGATTTAGGACAGCTGCATTAAACATTATATAAACACATGCATACCACTGTCTCAGAAAAACATGTCATTAATTCAGACAATAAAAGGCCCACAGGGAGACTGCTGGTGTTTTAAAGCAAAAACCCAATGCAGCAGAATACATTTCAAGGAAGGCAACTCTTTTGCAACAGGGGCTTCATTTCAGGAACGATGCCAATCATCTTACCAAACAATCGATAATATATAGAATGTTAAATTTTCTAAAGTACTGTATGTGGTTTTTCTGCAGAAGACTGAATTCAGGAAGAAAACGGTATGTGTGCATATCTAGCTGTCAGTATTTCATTTTGCTGTAAGGTTTGGAGAAAAAAGATGTAGCCATTTGCAATGATGAAAAAAATCGATCAGACGCTTAGGTTGTACCGGATGGAAAATCTAGGACGATCTTGGTTGGGAGCAGCAGTAGATCAACAAGCTATAGCGTTGCACTGAATCAAACTACCACTATGCGACGCTGTGGTTCGATTGATTTTCAATAGATTCCCTACTGAAATCTATATGTGCAGTGTGTAGTAGAAATCTATACCTTTTACAGAGAAATCGAATGTTTTGCCCCCCTCCCCCAATTTAAAAAAAAAAGTTTTTGCGAAAATGGTGTCATGTTGTAACGGTTGGGTGTCGCAACTCAGATGTCTGATTATTTGGTGATCTGCAGAATCACTAATAATGCAGACGCTATACCTGATTATGTGTGATCTGCAGAATAACCAATATTACCAGTATAGCAGCACAAGGAGCTGAGTATGTAGTGCTTGGTGCAACCGTAACTTAATAGTTTGATGAGACCTCACCAGAGGGGCTGGCGAGGTACTATCGGTACACTGTCCGTGTAATAGAATACAGTAACTTTAATAGTTTGACGAGACCTCACCAGAGGGGCTGGTGAGGTACTATCGGTACACTGACCGTGTAATGGAGTACCAACCCCAGCAAGCTAAATATACTAAGACAGAGGAGATAGAATCTCCCGAAGAGCGGGTGATTCAGACAGTACTGCAGCCTAGAGATCACCTGAGGGGCAGGTAATTGTGACTGTGCTGCAGCCTGAGGAGCAGGAGATACAGACAGTACTGTGACTAGTGATCACCTGAGAAGCAGGCGATTCAGAGCGTACTGCAGCCTAGGAGCAGGAGGTACCAACAGTACAGTAACTAATGACCACCTGAGGAGCAGGCGATTAAGGCTGTACTGCAGCCTAACAGAACAACTTCACCAGATGAGCTGGTGAAGCTAACACATCACCAGTGGCGCGGGCCCACTGGTGAGTAGAATGGTCGGGCAGGCAAGGGTTGGCAAAAGAGAGGACAGTATCAGAGCAGAATCGTAATGCAGAAGAGTAGACGGTAATCGGGCAGAGGTTCAGCAACGTAGGCAGATAGGCAAAGGTACAGAATCGATAAGCTTAGAGCAGAGTCAGAGTATAGCCAGAGTCAAACACAGAATATCAATCACAATACAGATAATATCCTAGTCTAGGTGTGAAGTCCTTGGTTTCAACACCTGGGATCTAGTCTAAGGTCTGAGCGCTAACAAAGGTTGTATTCACGACAGCAGACAGTGTCTGAATGAAGCTCGGAGGCTTAAGAAGCAGAGGTGACCTCACTGGCATGCCCCCAGCAGTCAGCCAATCCTGGGCGCCGTGAGGCTCCTGTGACGTCAGCCGACCAGCAGGTCAGCTGATGAACCTCCTCCCAGCATAAAGGCCCCGTCTGTGCGCGCGCCCGTGCGAGACGGTGACCCCCTGAACAACTAAACGTTCCGTCCTCGGCGTCCTAGACGCCGGGAGGACGGGCAGCGGCACGGAGGCAGCTGCGGCAGCAGCTGCCTCACTCATTACAGTACCCCCCCCCCCCCCCCCTCTAGGCGAGGACCCCGAACATGCACCACCCGGCCTATCTGGATGTAACCTATGAAACTCCTCCCCGAGTTCCTCCGCATGCATGCAAGAGAGTGGTACCCACGATCTCTCTTCTGCACCATACCCTCACCAGTGGACCAGATACTGCAAAGAATTACGTACTCGCCGGGAATCCAAGATTTGTTCTATTTCGTATTCTCAATCCTTCCCTAGTGCTGGCACTTCCTGGTTGTGTCATTACAGACGCGACCAGCACTAGAGGGAAGGAGTGAGAGAGACCAGAGAGATAGAGATATTGAAATTACAAGGCAGGCTGGGTTTGGTACTTCCTTAGCCCGATGAGATGACAATGCAATTTTACTATACTGATCAGGTCCTTGGAAGGTATTCAAACTCCTCTTCTTATCCCATCATCACCCACAAGAGGTAGTCAAGGAGGAGCTGAGAGGAGGCATCTAATCTTTCCCTATCAGCAGAGAGCTGATTAACTGATCTTGCCCCCTTGCCAGCTAATAGATGAACTCTTTATGGCTATTACTGCAGCTAAAGCTTAGCAGAATGTTATCTTCCTGTCCCTGATTTGTGTAAAAATTTATTTCACCCATCCTAAATCTTACCCTGTGTTTTTGGCTGGATGGTGAAATGGTTAAGGGCTCCCGCTCTGACACAGGAGACCAGGGTTTCGAATCTCTGCTCTGCCTGTTCAGTAAGCCAGCACCTATTCAGTAGGAGACCTTAGGCAAGTCTCCCTAACACTGCTACTGCCTATAGAGCGCGTCCTAGTGGCTGCAGCTCTGGCGCTTTGAGTCCGCCAGGAGAAAACCGCGATATAAATGTTATTTGTCTTGTCTTGTTTTTGCAGAAGGAATACATACAAGAGCAATGAAATGGTTTCTTAGCCACCCTGGTGTTCTATTAAGAGCGCCAGGGTGCATGCGCAGCAGTATTTAAAAAAAAATAATTCCCTATCATGTAGCTAGCCTAGCGCTAGCTACATGATGCCCCCCTCCCTGCGCTATCCCTCCCACCCCTTCGATCGCCGCCGGCGCACTCGCCCATAAGGAAATCCCATTCTGAACGGGATTCCCTTTAGGGCTTCCCCCGTCGCCATGGCGACGATTGTGATGACATCTTCGACGTCATTGACGTCATCCGGCGTTCCGATCCACCCCGCAGCGCTGCCTGGCACTGATTGGCCAGGCTGCGCAGGGGTCTTGGCGGGGGGGGGGCACAGTTACGCTGCGGATAGTGGCGCATCGGCGGCGATCAGCGGGGCCTGAGCGGCGCCTTCCGGCGGTAATGGACGAGCTCAGCTCGTCCATACCGCTAAGAAGGTTGATGCAGCAAGAAAGAGAAATGAGAGGTGCACATGGCATTTATAAACGCATTTATTAAGGCATTGGAAGGGTTACATTCTTTTTACACACAGAGTAGGCAGGAACCATATATGATGACACTCGGCTGATCTGTAGATATTCACACATTAGCTGCGCTCATAAAAGTTCCAACAGACTATTTCTTAAATACAGCTGTAGTCCCAGGTTGCTCTCCACTCATACACAGGGAGGTTTTGCTGCCCGCTTCAATGAGGAACCACCACCACACCCCACGCAGTGGCCACTCACCGCTATGTATTGACCCTCAACCAAGTTTGTCTCCAGCGCTTATGGGGTCATCTGGCCACCCCCTGCCATTCAGTGGAAATCCTCCTCCTAAGATCCAAGCTGTGGTCTGCTGGTCCTTAACACCTCAATAAAAGACATACCAGAGCTCCCATAGCGTAAAATTGTAAAACACTTTTAATTATAAAATGATAGCACACTTACAAGCCAAGCTGTGGTACTTTGCATAGAGTTTTTGTGGGCTCCACCCCAAACGTTGGCCGCCGGGTCGGCTTACTGCGCTGTCTGTGCCTCCCACCGCTTGCCACGTCTGTTCCCACACTTGCTTGTTTGTAGGCCGCGTGCGCTTGACCGGTTTCGTCGCTATATGCGACTCCTCAGAAGCATGCGCGGCCCCTTTCTAAAAATTATTATATACCCTATGCAGACATGCTACCCTCCCACCCTAACCCGGAAGTTGTATGTCCCATTATCCAATGCTTGCGCCGCCCGAGGATGGACGTTACCTAGCCATCTCCATGGCTGCCACTCACAGATTCAGGACAACTTCCGCCCAACCCTGACGTCAGGGCGGCTCACGTACGTCCAGCCTAAGTCCGCCTTCCTACCCAATCGCGTACATCGCTTATGGTTTCCATGGAAACCCCACAGCGTTTCCAGGTGGGCTCCGCCCACTTCACCCGGCGTACTGACGGCTCGCTCCGATCCAACTCTGCTCCGCCTCCTGGTACCACCACGCTCAGCGTGTCTGGTTTCCATGGAGACTAGTGCATATTGTACATAAAGCTTTTAAGATAGAATAATGAACAACCTTCTGGGTATATTACCGTTCACTATTTCTCCAGGCTACTTAGGGCACTAGTTCCATTTATTAAATTCACTACTCGCTACCTCCCCGGATGCCAACCTGGGTGTTGCTCTTACATAACCATCCATAATTACCATTGTGCACATTATTAGAGCCTTCATAAACCAATCCTTAAAGAGAACCCGAGGTGTGTTTAAAGAATGTTATCTGCATACAGAGGCTGGATCTGCCTATACAGCCCAGCCTCTGTTGCTATCCCAAACCCCACTAAGGTCTGCACTCTGCAATCCCTCATAAATCACAGCCATGCTGTGAGGCTGTGTTTACATCTGTAGTGTCAGTCTCAGCTGCTCCCCCGCCTCCTGCATAGCTCTGGTCCCTGCCCCGTCCCTTCCCTCCAATCAGCAGGGAAGGGATGCAGGCGGGGACTGGAGTTCTGCAGGAGGCGGGGAGAGCAGCAGACTGACACTATAGAGATAAACACAGCCAGCTCTGACAAGCTGTTTGTCAGCAGCGTGGCTGTGATTTATGAGGGATTGCAGAGTGCAGGGGGACCTTAGTGGGGTTTGGGAGAGCAACAGAGGATGGGCTGTATAGGCAGATCCAGCCTCTGTATGCAGATAATATTCTTCAAACCCACCTCGGGTTCTCTTTAACATCTTTAATCTTCCTTCTAACAGAATCGAGTGGCAACCAGGTCCAAATACTGTATATATAAATGTACGAAGCCAACATGGCTAAAAGTGATTACCCCATAAACACCCCACATGTGCATAGGGTATATAATAATTTTTAGAAAGGGGCCGCGCATGCTTCTGAGGAGTCGCATATAGCGACGAAACCGGCCAAGCGCACGCGGCCTACAAACAAGCAAGTGTGGGAACAGACGTGGCAAGCGGTGGGAGGCACAGACAGCGCAGTAAGCCGACCCGGCGGCCAACGTTTGGGGTGGAGCCCACAAAAACTGTATGCAAAGTACCACAGCTTGGCTTGTAAGTGTGCTATCATTTTATAATTAAAAGTGTTTTACAATTTTACGCTATGGGAGCTCTGGTATGTCTTTTATTGAGGTGTTAAGGACCAACAGACCACAGCTTGGATCTTAGGAGGAGGATTTCCACTGAATAGCAGGGGGTGGCCAGATGACCCCATAAGCGCTGGAGACCCACTTGGTTGAGGGTTAATACATAGCGGTAAGTGGCCACTGCGTGGGGTGTGGTGGTGGTTCCTCACTGAAGCGGGCAGCAAAACCTCCCTGTGTATGAGTGGAGAGCAACCTGAGACTACAGCTGTATTTAAGAAATAGTCTGTTGGAACTTTTATGAGCGCAGCTAATGTGTGAATAATTGAACTGTGGAAATTGTAGCAGCGCACCACCGATTGTATACATCACCCTATAGTATTATATGAGCGCAGTGTTTTGTGATTTTACGTTGATCTGTAGATATGAACAATGAGATGTTTTTGGAGTCATTGCAAATTGTATGCAGCTTGAGTCTTGTCTAATCAAATTCAGATTCGCCAAATTCGCATATTTTTGCAGAGATTCGGATTCAAAATTTGTGAACCCTAAATGTGATATTCGGCCCATCACAACCCATTGACTATATGCAGTTAGGATTACATGAGTATGTAACTTGCCCAATTAACTCATATCCATAGGGTAGGGGCATGTGGCATTGCTCAAGAGTGCTTACATCTTATTGCCCCATGAAAGTTTTGCTATGGGACTCCCTAATATCTAGCTACACCACTGGCTACGCACCATTTTAATATGTAGGGCTTTCTGCATTGCCCAACTGGAAGTGTTTCATTTCAAAAGAGGATGGCAGAATAAAAAGCTGTTTAGTAAGCCACTATCCTGCACTGTCCAATCATCGGGCTGGGGGTGTGGTTTTGGCAATGCTGTGATGCCCAATTGCAGAGGGTAGAAAGGTGTGGACAAATACATTTCACATATACTGTATGTCAGCTGTGTATTTTTCTCTCTGAATACTTTTAGTATTAATTATATTCCTAAAACAAACATATATGGCCTCTTGGCCCATATAAATCCTGTTAAACCCATATAAATGCTGTTCATGGAATTAAAGAAAAACATGCCAAAGAGGTAACAGTGGTAACATCATTGAGCATCTAATCATGATTTTGTTTGCTCTGTTCAGAGATGTATATTTGTTTTAGTGACTTTTGACCAAACGTGGAAACATGCAGCGCCACACATATCAATAAAGCTTTTGGGTACTTGAGAATCTGGTGTGTTTTGCGTTTGTTCGCGTTCCATTTTCACGCATTATATGTGGTAAAAAAAATTAGACACCTTTCTGCTTTTTCTGCATATCGAGCATATTTGTAATTCTACTGTATTTTGCCACAAAACCGAAAACTGTAAATGAAAAAGTGCACAAGGAAAATGCAATCACAGAGCACTGGAAGAATGATAAAATTCCCCCTGATATCGCAGGGAAAAGTGTGCTCCCTGCTTTAGGCTAGGTTCACAGCAGGACGTAGCGTTGTGAAGTTGCAACGCAACATTACAATGCAACAAAAAGGTGGTAAAGCAGATTAACTTTGCATTACCGTTGCATAAAGTAGGTACAGTAAAGCATACAGGCAATGAAAATTATGCTTTCCTGTGCCTGGTAAGGTTGGTAAGGAGTGCGTTTAGAGGTAACGCACTGCAGTAGTGTGTTACCATGACGCTACACATTACAATGCAACGAGAACGTCGCACTATGAACGTCGCATAGACTTTTTTTATTGCATTGCTGTAAGCTGCGTTATAAGACTTTATAACACAGCCCTGCAACATCCCGCTGTGAACCTAGCTATAGGGTGCTTACATACTATGGTCCATGTTCAATTAACAGTTTCTCCTAGGAGAAAATATTTTTTCAGCACTTGACAATTTAACCAGCCGGGCGGTATGGACGAGCTCAGCTCGTCCATCACCGCCGGAGGCTGCCGCTCAGGCCCTGCTGGGCCGATTTTCATCAAATAAAAAGCAGCACACGCAGCCGGCACTTTGCCAGCCGCGTGTGCTGCATGATCGCCGCCGCAGCGCGGCGATCCGCCACGTGCAGCGGCGAAAGAGGGTCCCCCCAGCCGCCTGAGCCCAGCGTAGCCAGAACAAAAAGTTCCGGCCAGCGCTAAGGGCTGGATCGGAGGCGGCTGACGTCCATGACGTCACTCCGCTCGTCGCCATGGCGACGAGGTAAGCGAAACACGGAAGGCCGCTCATTGCGGCCTTCCGTGTTACTTCTGGCCGCCGGAGGCGATCAGAAGAACGTATCCGGAGCGCCCTCTAGTGGGCTTTCATGCATTTATTAAAAAAAAAACTCCCACAGCCGCCCTGGCGATCTTAATAGAACGCCAGGGTAGTTAAAAAGAGAAAAAAGGTAGTTGAAAAAATACTTTCAAAATTATTCTCAGTATTTTCTTGCTTGTTGGTGGTTTAAAGGGCATTTTATTGTCAGGTTTTGAAAATATCAGGAGAAAACTCATGAGAAAAAGTTCATTGCAAGTGGGCCTCTGTGTGGTACATTTCGCAAGAACGCAATGCGTTACTAAATGTTAACATCTCTGCATTGCAGCGAATCAGTGCGTTCCTAAATAATAACATGGACAAAATTATGTGCATGCTGTAACAATCTTCCATGCTATGAAATAACGCATCCTTTATTGCTTGCAACAATGAGAAATGATCATCTGGAGTGGTGAAAAGCTTACATCTCCACGTACCTCATGGGTTTACCTTGATCATTGTCATTTTGCTGTATATTTGTACAAGTTTTAATCAGAAGATAACAACAAAACTACAGCTAAGAGAGTTATCACATGTGCATGACTCTATATATAACTAAATGGCTAATAACAAGAATGACCTTATCACTAAAGAGCAGCTCCTGCACTATACAAGTATTTACTAGCTCAACAAACTGAACCATGGTGCAAGATAAAGATACTACAGCCTCTGATCGTGAACACATTTTTGCTGATTGGTTGGCTTGACATCCAGTGGAAGTATAGCACTTACCAGCCTGCCATTAGGAACTTGCAGGTGCTTCATTTTTCCAGGCATTTCTCAGTCATTGTCTGTAAAGTTTCTCATATGTAAAGGGTGATGGCACTACAAGAAAATAGCACCACCCAGCCCTATCAGTCCGGAGCATCCTCAAAAGACTACTACCGCTTTCCATCAAAGCCACAGGAAGTGTTGCTATGGAAACATAACCACAGCAGGAAGTCTTATCTTCAGATGAAGAAATACTATTCCTTTTTCATGAATATTGTCATTGTGACGTATAGCAAGTTTGCATTAAGTCAGCTATATGAGCAGCAGGTGGTCCTAGTTCTATTGTGTCTTTCATTTCCTTTCTACTCTTAAAGGAAGTTTACCTTGCAGATTACATTACAAGATTATCCCCGATTCTGTACATACAAGTTATTGTTAAACTGACTTATTTCTTAGGGAAGTTCTGAAAATGTTATTCATTTGTTTAAGATACAAAAGTTATAAGACTCTGTAAGAAAGAAAAACCCTCTGGGGGATACTTACCTCGGGAGTGGATAGCCTCAGGGTCCCAATGAGGCTTCCCTGTCCTCTGTAGCCTGGGGGAATCTAACGCTGGCTCCCCGAAAGTTCCTTGACAAATCCTGACAGGGACTGTGGCTGCGCTGCCAATATTTACCTACCACGATCCTGCGCAGGCACAGTAGCGGCTTTTTCTTCGGGCTAAAGTGGAAATAGCTGAGCCCGATCGATCCGCTCTACTGCACAGGCACAAGTGACCCGCGCCTGCGCTGTAGAGCAGATATGATCGGGCTCAGCTATTTTCACCTTAGCCCCAACAAACAGCCGCTAGTGCGCCTGCGCAGGATCACGGTAGGTAAATATTTACCTCGCCGCTGTTCGGGGGGTCACAGCACTGGATTGCCGGGACACTTTGGAGGACGGGGAAGCCTTGTTAGGATTCAGAGGCTTCCCCCTCCTGAGGTAAGTATCCCCCAGAGGTTTTTTTTTATCTTACAGATCTTCTTTAATTATTTAATGAAGTAAAAACAAGCAGCCACCAAATCTGAGAAGAAATGCTAAACAGTTTCTCAACAAACCTGTATGGCAGTTGCTAATGGTGGCCACTAATGATCCAATCTTTTTCATCCAATCTTACCAAATCTATTTAGTATAAGGGTAAATTGAGTGAATATACTGAATTGACACTTCAGGCAGTTACCTTATATTACATAGAAATGGTAAGATTGGATGAAAAAGATTGGATCATTAGTGGCCACCTAGTCTAACTGCCAAAATAGTGTGCAAGTGAGTAGGGAGGCTGGCTGGTATTTTTCAATTTTGGCTGTTAAAAATTTCCATTCAGGAAATGCTTTTGCAAACAAAGAAAGCTCTGAGAATCCCCTATGTCCCCTGTCGGTTCTGTTACGGTAGATTTTACCTGCTTAACTTTTTTTTTTACAATAGTGCTCCTTTCAGAAATGGGAAAAAGAGGAAAAAAACTAATCTAAAAGCTGTTACTCATTTATGGGGGATCAGAGGAAGAATGCCAGTCCCTAAAAAACTATACAGTTGGGAGTTATTTAAAGTGAACTGAAAGTGACAAGAAGAAAAAAAATTAGATACTACGTAGGTGGAGGAAACAACAACAACAACAAAACATTTGTAAAGCGCTTTTCTCCCGTAGGACCCAAAGCACATAAGCTTGTTTCAAATCCAGACACTGATTTACATGACAGGAGCCTATAGGCACATGTCCTGCCAGCCTAAACTTCGCCCTCCATGAACCTACAAACACCGGCCGAACCGCTCCTCAAGAGCACTGGCTGGCTCAGCAATCACTTCTCCCTTACTACCCTTGCCCGTCATATGTAGCTACAGTTAGCCAGTGCTATCCTTAGTATTAGGCAGCTAGAGGTGCACCCAAGTATCAGGTAGCTAGAGGTGCCCCTGACTAAAGAAAGATTTGGTCAGTGGAATGCCGAGACCCAGGTAAGTAACCTCTCATTTATACTCTGATCGGGTCTCTGCATAGGTAAGACAGGAGGGAGGCACTAGGGGAGGGGAGTGAGCCACCTTCCCATCATCAGCTCAGCACAAAGAGGAGTATGGACGCAAACTTTTAGAGGGTTCTGGCTGGGCAGCGGTGTTGGTCTTAACCACTTCGGGACCACAGTCTTTTCGCCCCTTAAGGACCAGAGCCTTTTTCTCCATTCAGACCACTGCAGCTTTCACGGTTTATTGCTCGGTCATAAAACCTACCACCTAAATGAATTTTACCTCCTTTTCTTGTCACTAATACAGCTTTCTTTTGATGCTATTTGATTGCTGCTGCGAGTTTTACTTTTTATTATATTCATCAAAAAAGACATGAATTTTGTCAAAAAAATGACTTTTTTAACTTTCTGTGCTGACATTTTTCAAATAAAGTAAAATTTCCTATACATTTGAGCGCGAAAGTTATTCTGCTACATGTCTTTGATAAAAAAAAAAACATTCAGTGTATATTTATTGGATTGGGTAAAAGTTATAGCGTTTACAAACTATGGTGCCAAAAGTGAATTTTCCCATTTTCAAGCATCTCTGACTTTTCTGCGCACCTGTCATGTTTCATGAGGGGCTAAAATTCCAGGATAGTACAAATACCCCCCAAATGACCCCATTTTGGAAAGAAGACATCCCAAAGTATTCAGTGAGAGGCATGGTGAGTTCATAGAAGATTTTATTTTTTGTCACAAGTTAGCGGAAAATGACAGTTTGTGACAAAAAAAAAAAAAAAAAAAAGTTTCCATTTCTTCTAACTTGCGACAAAAAAAAATGAAATCTGCCACGGACTCACTATGCTCCTCTCTGAATACCTTGAAGTGTCTACTTTCCAGAATGGGGTCATTTGTGGGGTGTGTTTACTGTCCTGGCATTTGGGGGGTGCCTAATTGTAAGCACCCCTGTAAAGCCTAAAGATGCTCATTGGACTTTGGGCCCCTTAGCGCAGTTAGGCCGCAAAAAAGTGCCACACATGTGGTATTGCCGTACTCAGGAAAAGTAGTATAATGTGTTTTGGGGTGTATTTTTACACATACACATGCTGGGTGGGAGAAATATCTCCGTAAATGACAATTTTTTTATTTTTTTTACACACAATTGTCTATTTATAGAGATATTTCTCCCACTCAGCATGGGTATGTGGAAAAATACACCCCAAAACACATTATACTACTTCTCCTGAGTACGGCGATACCACATGTGTGGCACTTTTTTGCACCCTAACTGCGCTAAGGGGCCCAAAGTCCAATGAGTACCTTTAGGATTTCACAGGTCATTTTGAGAAATTTCGTTTCAAGACTACTCCTCACGGTTTAGGGCCCCTAAAATGCCAGGACAGTATAGGAACCCCACAAATTACCCCATTTTAGAAAGAAGACACCCCAAGGTATTCCGTTAGATGTATGGTGAGTTCATAGAAGATTTTTTTTTTTTGTCACAAGTTAGCGGAAATTGATTGTAATTGTTTTTTTTCACAAAGTGTCATTTTCCGCTAACTTGTGACAAAAAATAAAATCTTCTATGAACTCGCCATTCTCCTAACGGAATACCTTGGGGTGTCTTCTTTCTAAAATGGAGTCATTTGTGGGGTTCCTATACTGCCCTGGCATTTTAGGGGCCCTAAACCGTGAGGAGTAGTCTTGAAACCAAATGTGGCAAAATGACCTGTGAAATCCTAAAGGTACTCATTGGACTTTGGGCCCCTTAGCGCACTTAGGGTGCAAAAAAGTGCCACACATGTGGTACCGCCGTACTCAGGAGAAGTAGTATAATGTGTTTTGGGGTGTATTTTTACACATACCCATGCTGGGTGGGAGAAATATCTCTGTAAATGACAATTATTTGATTTTTTTTACACACAATTGTCCATTTACAGAGAGATTTCTCCCACCCAGCATGGGTATGTATAAAAATACACCCCAAAACACATTATACTACTTCTTCTGAGTACGGCGATACCACATGTGTGACACTTTTTTGCAACCTAGGTGCGCTAAGGGGCCTAACGTCCTATTCACAGGTCATTTTGAGGCATTTGGATTCTAGACTACTCCTCACGGTTTAGGGCCCCTAAAATGCCAGGGCAGTATAGGAACCCCACAAGTGACCCCATTTTAGAAAGAAGACACCCCAAGGTATTCTGTTAGGAGTATGGTGAGTTCATAGAAGATTTTTTTTTTGTCACAAGTTAGCGGAAAATGACACTTTGTGAAAAAAAAAACAATACATATCAATTTCCGCTAACTTGTGACAAAAAATAAAATCTTCTATGAACTCATCATACACCTAAAAGAATACCTTGGGGTGTCTTCTTTCTAAAATGGGGTCACTTGTGGGGTTCCTATACTGCCCTGGCATTTTAGGGGCCCTAAACCGTGAGGAGTAGTCTTGAACCCAAATGTCTCAAAATGACCTGTGAAATCCTAAAGGTACTCATTGGACTTTGGGCCCCTTAGCACAGTTAGGCTGCAAAAAAGTGTCACACATGTGGTATCGCCGTACTCAGAAGAAGTAGTATAATGTGTTTTGTGGTGTATTTTTACATATAACCATGCTGGGTGGGAGAAATATCTCTGTAAATGACACATTTTTGATTTTTTTTACACACAATTGTCCATTTACAGAGAGATTTCTCCCACCCAGCATGGGTATGTGTAAAAATACACCACAAAACACATTATACTACTTCTCCTGAGTATGGCGATACCACATGTGTGACACTTTTTTGCAGCCTAGGTGCGCTAAGGGGCCCAACGTCCTATTCACAGGTCATTTTGAGGCATTTGTTTTCTAGACTACTCCTCACGGTTTAGGGCCCCTAAAATGCCAGGGCAGTATAGGAACCCCACAAGTGACCCCATTTTAGAAAGAAGACACCCCAAGGTATTCCGTTAGGGGTATGGTGAGTTCATAGAAGATTTTATTTTTTCTCACAAGTTAGTGAAAAATGACACTTTGTGAAAAAAACAATAACAATCCAATTTCCGCTAACTTTTGACAAAAAATAAAATATTCTATGAACTCATCATACACCTAACAGAATACCTTGGGGTGTCTTCTTTCTAAAATGGGGTCACTTGTGGGGTTCCTATACTGCCCTGGCATTTTACGGGCCCAAAACTGTGAGTAGTCTGGAAACCAAATTTCTCAAAATGACTGTTCAGGGGTATAAGCATCTGCAAATTTTGATGACAGGTGGTCTATGAGGGGGCAAATTTTGTGGAATCGGTCATAAGCAGGGTGGCCTCTTAGATGACAGGATGTATTGGGCCTGATCTGATGGATAGGAGTGCTAGGGGGGTGACAGGAGGTGATTGATGGGTGTCTCAGGGGGCGGTTAGAGGGGAAAATAGATGCAATCAATGCACTGGGGAGGTGATCGGAAGGGGGTCTGAGGGGGATCTGAGGGTTTGGCCGAGTGATCAGGAGCCCACACGGGGCAAATTAGGGCCTGATCTGATGGGTAGGTGTGCTAGGGGGTGACAGGAGGTGATTGATGGGTGTCTCAAGGTGTGATTAGAGGGGGGAAATAGATGCAAGCAATGCACTGGCGAGGTGATCAGGGCTGGGGTCTGAGGGCGTTCTGAGGTGTGGGCGGGTGATTGGGTGCCCGCAAGGGGCAGATTAGGGTCTAATCTGATGGGTAACAGTGACAGGTGGTGATAGGGGGTGATTGATGGGTAATTAGTGGGTGTTTAGAGGAGAGAATAGATGTAAACAATGGATTTGGGAGGTGATCTGATGTCGGATCTGCGGGCGATCTATTGGTGTGGGTGGGTGATCAGATTGCCCGCAAGGGGCAGGTTAGGGGCTGATTGATGGGTGGCAGTGACAGGGGGTGATTGATGGGTGGCAGTGACAGGGGGTGATTGATGGGTGATTGACAGGTAATCAGTGGGTTATTACAGGGGAGAACAGATGTAAATATTGCACGGGCGAATTGATAAGGGGGGGGTCTGAGGGCAATCTGAGCGTGTGGGCAGGTGATTGGGTGCCCGCAAGGGGCAGATTAGGGTCTAATCTGATGGGTAACAGTGACAGGTGGTGATAGGGGGTGATTGATGGGTAATTAGTGGGTGTTTAGAGGAGAGAATAGATGTAAACAATGGATTTGGGAGGTGATCTGATGTCGGATCTGCGGGCGATCTATTGGTGTGGGTGGGTGATCAGATTGCCCGCAAGGGGCAGGTTAGGGGCTGATTGATGGGTGGCAGTGACAGGGGGTGATTGATGGGTGGCAGTGACAGGGGGTGATTGATGGGTGATTGACAGGTAATCAGTGGGTTATTACAGGGGAGAACAGATGTAAATATTGCACGGGCGAATTGATAAGGGGGGGGTCTGAGGGCAATCTGAGCGTGTGGGCAGGTGATTGGGTGCCCGCAAGGGGCAGATTAGGGTCTAATCTGATGGGTAACAGTGACAGGTGGTGATAGGGGGTGATTGATGGGTAATTAGTGGGTGTTTAGAGGAGAGAATAGATGTAAACAATGGATTTGGGAGGTGATCTGATGTCGGATCTGCGGGCGATCTATTGGTGTGGGGGGGTGATCAGATTGCCCGCAAGGGGCAGATCAGGGGCTGATTGATGGGTGGCAGTGACAGGGGGTGATTGACGGGTGATTGACAGGTGATTGACAGGTGATTGACAGGTGATTGACAGGTGATCAGGGGGGATAGATGCATACAGTACACGGGGGGGGGGGGTCTGGGGGGGGTCTGGGGAGAATCTGAGGGGTGGGGGGGTGATCAGGAGGGAGTAGGGGGCAGATTAGGGACTTAAAAAAAAAATAGCGTTGACAGATAGTGACAGGGAGTGATTGATGGGTGATTAGGAGGGTGACTGGGTGCAAACAGTGGTCTGGGGGGTGGGCAGGGGGGGGTCTGAGGGGTGCTGTGGGCGATCAGGGGGCAGGGGGGGGGGAAATCAGTGTGTTTGGTGCAGACTAGGGTGGCTGCAGCCTGCCCTGGTGGTCCCTCGGACACTGGGACCACCAGGGCAGGAGGCAGCCAGTATAATAGGCTTTGTATACATTACAAAGCCTATTATACACTGTTGCAGCGGCGATCCGGATGCCAGTAACCCGCCGGCGCTTCCGAACGGCCGGCGGGTTACGGCGAACGGGGGGCGGAGCCAGTCCCCGGCGGCTGATCGCGTCACGAATGACGCGATCGCCGCATAGCCACTCCCGCAGCCGCCCCCGCCGATGGGCGTATTGCGGTCGTTTGGGCCCAGACTTTGCCGCCGCCCATCGGCTGGGGGCGGTCGTTATGTGGTTAAAGGGATACTGTAGGGGGGGTCGGGGGAAAATGAGTTGAACTTACCCGGGGCTTCTAATGGTCCCCCCGCAGACATCCTGTGTTGGCGCAGCCACTCACCGATGCTCCGACCCCGCCTCCGGTTCACTTCTGGAATTTCAGACTTTAAAGTCTGAAAACCACTGCGCCTGCGTTGCCGTGTCCTCGCTGCCGCTGATGTCACCAGGAGAGTATAGAACAAGCCCAGTATGGTCTGTGCCTGCACAGTACGCTCCTGGTGACATCAGGGGAAGCGAGGACACGGCAACGCAGGCACAGTGGTTTTCAGACTTTAAAGTCTGAAATTCCAGAAGTGAACCGGAGGCGGGCCGGAGCATCGGTGAGTGGCTGCGCCAACACAGGATGTCTGCGGGGGACCATTAGAAGCCCCGGGTAAGTTCAACTCATTTTCCCCCGACCCCCCCTACAGTATTTCTTTAAGGAGGATGTGGGAAGCCTCAGGAGGTTTCCCTCTAAAATAATGATGATGAGATCATTTCTTCAAATGATCAAAACACTTTAGGTTTCTTATAAGATCACTGTGAGTCACTGCGGGCTACACTCCAATGTGTCCACTGCCATTAAATCATTATTATGACTAATCAAATGACACACAGGAAAGAAAGCCCCACTGGAAGTGTTCCTCTCTGTTACTGATGTGCAAGGAGGAAGTGTGGGCTTCTACTTTTCCTACTTGTTTTTATCTTAAGCAATTTTCACACTGGCACGTTGCATTGCAACGGATAATAAAATCGCATACCAAACGTGATGCCATTATATTGTAATGTACGTTCACATCTATGCATTAGCAGAGTGGCAGATTCTCACAGCTCCCAACTGTCCCTCTTTTGGAGGGACAGTCCCTCTTTGGGAGCCCTGTCCCTCTGTCCTTCTTCCCTCCTCATTTTTCCCTCTTTCAGGACTTTGTCCCTCTTTCTATGTAAATATATATATATCTCTACTAAAAAAATGTGTTTGAATGACTCTAAACTTTATTCCCAACCTTTAAAATTGATATATTACGAATTTTAAAATGTTAATATGAAGGAAAATGAACCAGGATAGAAAGGACCAGAGTGGTTTGAATTATAAAATAACATATTTTTTTAAAGAAATCTTTATGGTATGCGTGACTAGGGGTGCGAAAGGGCAAGATCAGGGGTGTGGCAGGGGCGTGGCTTAGGTGGTGTCCCTCTTTCTCATCTCAAAAAGTTGGAAGGTATGGATTCTGTCAGTATAACCAAAGACATGCTGTGCGGTACCAGACGGCATGACCGTTTATGTGGCGCAGCAATGCCAAAGAGTACCTAGTAGAAACTTATGCTATGCAGAATTCTCTGTTCTCGGAAGCTAATTATTCATGCAGCAAGTTGTTTAATTTGTAGTCCAAACAAGGCGCTGTTACCATGGTTGCAAACTTTCTGGGGAATGGAAGGCTACACACAGTCATTGGCAAATACTGGTGACCGGTTTATAAAGCGGTGGCAGATTGTCATCTCTGCTCATTGTGGCAGTTTGCAGAAATAAATGTTTGCAGGATTATAAAAAGCTGATGACTTTTGCAACAAAGAATACCACAGCTATGTGAAGCAATGTTCCTCATAAGACTGCTATCTTCTGATTAGTTGACAGTGGCAATGCAAAAGATATTACACTAACTCACTGATAGCAATGGCTGTAATTGGAGGCTCCAGTGAAAATAATGTCATAAAAAGTGCTTCATTTTTACAATTATGTATAAATGATTTAGTCAGTGTTTTCCCATTGTAAAATCTTTCCTCTCCCTGATTTACATTCTGACATTTACCACATGGTGACATTTTTACTGCTGGCAGGTGAGGTCAGTGGAAGGAGATGCTGCTTGCTTTTTTGGCAGTTGGAGACAGATGTAAACAGCTGTTATTTCCCACATTGCAATGAGGTTCACAGACAGGAAACTGTCAGGACCGTGGGAGGGGCTTCACCACAATATCAGCCATACAGAGCCCCCTGATGATCCATTTGTGAAAAGGAAAGATTTCGCATGGCATAGGGGGTATCAGCTACTGATTGGGATGAAGTTTAATTCTTGGTTATAGTTTCTCTTTAAGAGGTCAGCACAGACTTGAATAGTGCTCCCCAACTAAACTGAAAGCAAGCAGCACTGAGTGACATATAGTAGAATGCAGTAACTTATTCAGGATACCTACTTTTACAGTAATTTTCCTAGTTTCATAATCAGAAACAATTCTTATATCTATATATTGCTATACAGTATATTGCTATATATTGGTATGTAGCCCTGTCCTTCCAGTGTAGGCTGTTTAGCTACAGTATGTAGAATTCTCCCCCCAGAAAATTCTGGGAAACCAGGCATTATTTTCACTGGCTTCGAAATTCTCTATGAACATTCCGTCGAGCTGCACCTGACAGGACTGGAGACGTAGGCAAACTACTAAATACTTTATAAGTTAATATTTAAAAAAAAATAAGCAATTTTATTGATTGCATTATTTTCATGACAGTTTCTTTTGAAGCCATTCTTGAGAGTAGATGTGTGGCCTATCTCGGCTATAAAATTACCTTGCCTGGCATTTTTTCATTAAAATGCAAAATTACAATAATTAGTTTTTGGTTTTTGAACATAACCAGTCTTAAACCTCATATGGAAAAAAAATAAATCCTCTGAGGCTGGGGCATATTTTGTAGGTAATCCTCGACTATCACCTCATCACTGAAGAGATGGTGTATTTCCTAATATCCAGCTACTACTGAAAGTGATGTTGAGATTAAAGGGGTATTTATTGTGGATAAAGAAAATAACCGATCATAACTACTTTTCGCAAGCCTGACAGTTCTCCTGTGAGGAAAACTTGCTGACAGCTTTAAACTGTGTGGTGAGTCATGGGACTAGCTGTGTAGTGGCTAGAAACACTGAGGGGAAGGCAGAGTTCAGATATGGGCCCACATGCAATTCACTTTTTCATATTTGTTTTCTCCTAGGTGATATTTTCACACTTGTCAATAAAATACTCTTAAGGACATCTGAGGTGAAAAAAAAAACTGATGAGATAAACAATTGTATCTAACCTCCCAGGCCCGAACCAGACAGAAACTGTCAATTATATACCTAATTTTTAAACCTTTTAGGCAGAGAAAGAAAAAAAGCAACACAGTATAGTTATTAGTGTGCTAGGCACTGTACATACACATGTCTGTCTCATCATGTCACATGTCACCTCGGGTATCCTTTAACCACTTAATGACAACCAGACTCATAGAAACGTCCTGCTAGAGCCTCTTAACGGCTCCAGGACGTTTTTATAAGTCAAACAGTGCTGCTGCAGCTGTGCGTGTGCATGAGCGAGCTCCCGCACGTGCACGTGCGTTCACGAGCGCATGCACGTGAGATTAGTGAGAAAAAAAACACCATAGAAAAAATACACCTTTGTTTCCAAATAATGTATTGTCACTATACTTTGTACTAGGGACATAATTAAAATCTTGTGATAACCAGGACAAATAGGCAGATAAAATGTGTGGGTTTTATGTACAGTAGCAGTGTTTATATTAAAACTATAGGGGATGAAATTGGAGAAATAGTGTATTTTTTAATTTTTTCTTTGTTTTTCCCTTAACGACCGCCTAACGCCGATAGGCGGCGGCAGGTCGTAAGTGGTTTTACATGGAAACGGTCTCTCCTTCGAGCGGCCTTTCCATGTCGGTTCACGGAGGGTGTCTCCATGAACAGCCTGTGAGCCTCCGATCGCGGCTCGCAGACGAAATGTAAACACGCGGGGAAGAAATCCCCTGTGTTTACATCATACGGCGCTGCTGCGCAGCAGCGGCGTAAAGGAGATCGGACGGATCTTCATCCGGGGCCCCCCAGAGAGAGGAGAGGAGGGAGGGAAAGAGAGGGAGGCTGGGAATCGCTGCAGAGGGGGGCTTTGAGGAGCCCGGCGGCGATCAGACCCCCCCCCCAGCAGGACATCCCCCTAGTGGGGAAAAAAGGGGGAAGTCTGATCGCCCTGTGTGCCTGCTGATCTGTGCTGTGGGCTGGAGAGCCCACGCAGCACAGATTTCTGAAATATAGCCCGGTCCTTAAGTGGTTAAAATGCATAGAAAATAAAGTAATTACTGAAAACAAATATCAACCCCAAAAAGCCTAATTGGTGGTGAAAAAAACAAGATATAGATCATTGCATTGTGATTAGTAGTGATTGAGCTATTGGCAAATGAAAGGCATGAGCATTGAAAGGTGAAAATCGCTCTTGTCCGTTAGGGTAAAAACCGCTTTGGGGTGAAGTGGTTAAGCCACCAGCAAGCAAAAAAAAAAATACTCAAAATGATTTTGACAGTACTTTTTCACCTACTTTTTGGTACTTTTTCCATTGCAAAGTGCTGAAAAAGTATGCTAAATCAGAGATGAAAAATAATCTCCTAGGGGAAAACTCAGTAGAAAAACTTAATTGCATTTACCCCCTTGTCAATAAATTGCCTTTTAAACCAACAGCAAGCACCCTTTGGTACTTTTTCAATTGAAAAGTGCTGAAACGCTATTTTAAAAAGAAGATGAAAAATTATTTTCTAGGAGAAAACTCAGGAGAGTAATTCATTGAATAACAGTGGCGACTCCAGGAATTTTTTTTAGGGGGTGCTATGCAGGTGCTGGACCAATTTCCGGGGGAGCTGATGCGCGGTGCGGCAAAAAAATGGGTGTGGCTACAACCTGCGGCATGCGAAGCGCGCCGTGGTGAAAAAATGGGCGTGGTCATGACCAGATGAGGGCAGGGCTAACTGTAATTTAAAGTGAACCCAGGGTGAGAGTGATATGGGGGCTGCCATATTTATTTCCTTTAAAACAATTCTAGTTGCCTGGCAGCCCTGCTGATCTATTGGCTGCAGTAGTGAACTGAATTACACCAGAAACAAGCATGCAGCTAATCTTGTCAGTTCTGACAATATTGTGAGAAACCCCTGACCTGCTGCATGCTTGTTCAGGGTCTATGGTTGAAAGAATTAGAGGCAGAGGACCAACACGGCAGCCAGGCAGCTGGTATTACTTAAAAGGAGATAAATATGGCAGCCTCAATATTATTCTCACCTCGGGTTCCCTTTAAAAGTGCAACGCAAATACAGAGGGCCCAAGTTTTGGTGACCCTTTCCCCAGAAAATTCACATAAATGTGCAGGTTTTCTCAAGAAAATACACGTAATGTGAGCAGATTTGAACAAAAAACACGTGAAATGACCCCAATATGCACAATCGTTATCAGATATGACCCCAATATGAACAATCGTTATCAGATATGACCCCAATATGCACAATCGTTATCAGATATGACCCCAATATGCACAATCGTTTTCAGATATGACCCCAATATGCACAATCGTTATCAGATATGACCCCAATGTGCACAATCGTTATCAGATATGACCCAAATATGCACAACCGTTATCAAATATGACCCCAATATGCACAACCGTTATCAGATATGACCCCAATATGCACAATTGTTATCAGATATGACCCCAATATGCACAATCGTTATCAGATATGACCCCAATATGCACAACCGTTATCAGATATGACGCCAATATGCACAACCGTTATCAGATATGACCCCAATATGCACAACCGTTATCAGATATGACCCCAATATGCATAACCGTTATCAGATATGACCCCAATATGCACAACCGTTATCAGATCTGACCCCAATCAGCAGCACCACCTGAAAAAGAAAAGAAAAACCCATTTACTCACCTAGTCAGAAGACCTCCTGTTCCGACCTCCTCCTCTTCCGACCTCCTTGTGGCGCGCAGCTCAGCTGCCACGATCCTCTTCCTTCCTGCAGCAGCCTGCATCCGGCGAGCAGGGCTACGGGAAAATGGCGCCCGAAGCCCTGCACTGCAAACTGCAGAGCAGGGCTTCGGGCGGCCATCTTACCGTAGCCCTGCCTGCTGCTCCGCGCTGCTGCTGTGAACTGACTCGGCGTCTCTTAGACGCCTGATGTCAGTTCACGCCAGGGGGTGCTTTGGGGGAAAACATTTTTTATTTAGTTTTTATTGAATATTATGTCAGAGTTTTATACCGCTTTAAGGGCCCTTCCACACCGAGTCCCTTGTGATAAGATCACAACATACCCAAAAACACGCACCACGTGTTAGTGCTGCGGTGCGACCATAAAGCATACAATACAGTGAGTATGCCTCACTGCTATATGTAAATGCACGCATTACTCACCTACTTCGTTGGAACCCACCGCACCGCACTCAATGTCAAATAATCATTGCGTTGCAATGCAGTGTTATTGACCGTTGCAACGCCCTAACATAACTTTTTAGCAGTCTGCAATTAAAAAAAATGCCAAAAAGTACTGTCATAATTATTCTGAGTATTTTCCTGCTTGCTGATGGCTTAAAGAGACTCTGTAACAACATTTTCAGCCTTATTTATTCTATCCTATAAGTTCCTATACCTGTTCTAATGTGGTCTGGATTACTGCAGCCTTTTCCAGTTGCCCCTTCTCTGTAATATATCTAATCATCTTTTCTTTGTCAAGCTTTGTCAACCTAGGGAGGAATGGAATGCCTCTGTTGTAATAGGGACAAGTTATGCACGCCCCCTTCCAGGCTCTGTGTGCTTTGTTTATTCCTCACAGACAGCGTCCCTGCTCTCAGTTTCAGCTTGTCTGTGATGCAGTTTGTGAGGCTGAGGGGGGAGGAAGCTGCCTGTCCCATGCTAAGAAACTGTGTGAATCCCAGACTGGAGTGCAGTAGAGCAGAGAGTAGAGAGAGAGAGACATAAACATCACTTCTTGGTTAGCGGCCATGTTTTTTGTTTGTAAACACTGCCTAAAACTGGCGATGAAAAGCCAGGATTGCTACTGGGAGCGTCAGAAACGGAAAAAGAGGGATCCAGGAGATCACAGTGACTCGATTGGTATGTTTTTTATTGTACAAATCGGATAGTACAGATCCTCTTTAAAGTGGACCTGAACTCTTGCACAGGACAGAAGGAAAACATAGAGAAATGCACCCTGTATGTATTTAGAGAGTTTTTGCCTGTTTAATTCCCCTCATTTGTGTCTAATCACAAATTGTAATCTGTTCTCTCCCCTGTGTCACATGACTGCCACGGCAGATAAGCTCATTTGAAAGCACAGGATGTAAACAATATGTCTGCTTCCATGAATCAGGAAGTAGAAACAAGGCAGATTTATTTTAGGATTTGTATCAGCTGTAACAAAGACATTTTTTGTTTAAAGGTTATTATGCTGTTGTGTATCTTTTAGAGCAGAAAGAACATTCTGAGTTCATGTCTGCTTTAACAGGCATTTTATTTTAGGATAAAAAGCTAATTGATGTCTGTAGCAAAAGGTTCAAGCACAGCTGTGTGGCACATCCCATGAAATTATACTGTGAGCTGGGTTTACACTGGCATCAACTCTCTATGACCATGAAGCAGCACCTGTACAGACTGTCGCTGTCGCTCCACAAAATACTAGAAGTAACAGTTCAAAAAGTGCAAACAAAAAGATCTCCAGAGCTTGCACCTTCCGTCCATAGATTTATTCTCACAAACTGACAGTGCTAGTGTACAGTTCAACAATACGGAATGCAGTGCATAGGCCTCACAAGGTATGTTTCCATCCAGACAAGGCTTACGTATCCGGTGCACAAGTGGTCATCTGTTCAGGAGGTGGGTGGTGGGCACAAAGGTGGCGAGCGACGGCTGTTTCTCTGGAGATCTTTTTGTTTGAAAAAGCTAATTGAATAAGGGCCATTGTGGGGACTTAGCTGAAGGGCTAGGATATTGGAAAGCAGGAGTAGGTTAGATAGTCATTTTAAATGTGGCATGATGGACATAGTGGCGTAGCTTAGGAGCTCTGGGCCCAGTGCAAGTTTCAAATTCACCACCTGTAACCTATGTGAAAATGGCCTAATATATCTGAATGACAGGTACTCTGAATGAGCGCCTGAGAGGGATTGTTAATTAGATGCATATAATTCTGAGTTGATGCAGACTTCATGCAAATATATGCATCTTGAAAATGGACCCATAAAATTCCAAAGCAGCAGAATTTTACTGATCTGTTTTCAAGCTGCATACATTTCCATAAAATTAGCATAAAAATCTGTATCTTGCATCTCATACACCATCCCTAATCAAGTTCAGACCTTGACATAAAAACTTTAGGTGAGCAATTCACTGAGTGGTATTCTGCTGCATTGGCTGTAAGTAAGTAGATTTTGAACCATTTGTCATGGCTACAAAAAAACCTTTCCCGTCTGCTGATATAGGGCTGGTTTACAGTGAGCTGTAACCCAACCCACAACTGATATGCTGCACTGCTGAAGGAATTTTCTATATTTCCCTATGTGTCATTTTACATATATGGGTTTTAGCTGTATGCTTTATCACAACGCACTGCTGCATGCATTTTTTTTTGGGGGGGGGGGGGCATTGCGGAACCAAAAAATACAAAAGCAGCACATGACAATGTCTGCGATAATAGCGTGTGCGACTGTGCATGACAACTAATATACTGTGGCTGGTAAACACACTGAAGCTAATCAGAACAGACAGCAAGAGGAAGCTGTCACAGTCCTTCTTGACTCTCATATACACACTCACCCACAGGAAGGTATTGACTTGTGCAAACCCCCTTGTGGGGATACTTGCAGAAATGCACACACACCAGAGACTTGCTTGTGCACAGAATGTTGGAGACGACTGGAGGACACCCTCAGCATGATAATGTCATATACAGTTTTTAACATATTGGCCAGTAGAAAATTCCTACATTATTTTAATTCTCAGTTCAGCAGTCTCTGAACATATTTTGTAGTTGTTTTGGCACAGGAACCTAAAGGTCAGAATCATATCTGTGTTTTTCTACCCTCAGCTTTTGTCACTGAAGTTAACATTCCAGCCAATCCGGCTGAAGATTTATTTTGTGTTTGCCACAGCTTGCCATGCATAACGTGCTTACTAGTTCTGAGGCGCTACACTTGCTATTGCCGAAATTCTGTTTTGTCCCCACGTTTATTGCCTGATGAAGCAGGCTTGGCCTGCGAAGCGCGTTGCATTTTTGTGGTACTATTTAATAAATGTCTTTACATTATAAATGTCATACAGTCTTTCGTGTCTGCTTTATGGAGGTAAGTCCACCACTTCCTCCAAGCAAATATTAAAGGTTTTATCCACTTTTATTCTGCTGGCGCCTCTGTTCTCCTACTGCATTCCAGCCAATCCGGCTGAAGAGATATTTTGTGTTTGCCACAGCTTGCCATGCATAACGTGCTCACCAGTTCTGAACTTCCTCTATGGCAGAAGAAACTGTAGGAAGACAGACAGATCACACAAGGCTGTGATCTATGGTAATATTTGTGGATGATGACATTAAACTGTATTAAACAGTTAGTAATGTAAAGCATGGCTGGTCCCTGTAATAATACAGCATGATCAGTAGAGTGCAATGCTTAAAGTGTGACACTGGAAATTATACTGAAGATCACCTGAAAGAAGAAAACCTTATATTCACTTCCTTAGGAAAGCTCCCATTGGTCTCTTTATTTACTGTGTAGGTTTCCCTTGTCCCTGTCTGTGAGGCATTAAGCAAGTGTCCCAGTCCATCTTGTGTGTCCCAGTCCACCTGTGTGTCCATCCTTCTACTTCTGGTAATAGTACCTTCTGGACATTTTGGAAGATGTGTCTAGAGAAAGCCTTCCTAGAGGGGATATCACCTATTTTTTTTCTTACAGAGAAACTTTTGCGAAATTTTTAAAATTTAAAAAACACATACAAATAAGTACATTTCTTCCAGAGTAAAATGAGCCATAAATTAATTTTCTCCTATGTTGCTGTCACTTACAGTAGGTAGTAGAAATCTGACATTAGCGACAGGTTTTGGGCTAGTCCGTCTCTTCATGGGGGATTCTGAGCATGGCCTTTATTCTTTATAAAGACATTCCCTGAAAAAGATTTACATAGAGATGCTGGCCAGCCTCCCTGCTCGCTGCACACTTTTTTGGCAGTTGCACGGAACAACTGCCATTCACTAAGTGCTTTTAAAAATAAAGAAAACCCTGAGAACCCCTGTCATGGAAGAGCCTTGAGAAAAGGGAACGCAATCGCAATCAGTTTGCTGCACCCATTGTCGTTGACGTTCCAGATCAAAATCTTATGTGTAGGTCCTTGCAGTCAGCTTGTGGGGTCTCTGTTTTCTTCATAGATGTTAGCAGAGTTATTTTCATGAGAGCCAAGTATGCTCTCTGATAAGACCTGTTTGTGTAAATTAACTTGATCAAAAGAAGTTCCTTCCTGGGCCAGTGACACCTAGGTATGAAAGCCTCCCAGCAGTAAGGCACAAATGGCAAAGTGTTGCTGCCTTTTGAAAGCCCCGTCTACACGAAGCGATCCAGCGGCTCGATTAGCCGCCGGATCGCCTCTTCCGCATCCCCGCGTGTGCCCACTGCGTCCCCGCTCTCCCCCGTGCGTGTGTCAGATTCGATCCCCTGCTCGTCCCCGCCGGCGCCGCTTATCTTCCACTCGATTCCCTGCCATTGTCCCCTCGTGGGGAATGAGCAGGGAATCGGCGGTGGCGAAATCCGACCTGACGGATCTTATCACTCGATTGATAAGTCACATCGCCTCATGTAGATGAGGCTGAAGAGATAGGATAAACCTAGCAGGAGACCAGACTTCTTGACTCCATTGGAGACAGAGGAAACATAAATGTAGTATATGATTTTTAGCCTATTTAAGGAATGCCATGCACAGGACGGTTAATCATTGGATTCGTTGTGTTTTGATGGACATTTAGATACCAGTCTTGGGTGGCCAGGGATAAGCCACAACAAACTATTAAACCTCTCAGGAACTAAACATAATATGGTAGCCAAGTCTGATGTCATAGGAATTGTCATGTTCTGAAGAATATTAATCTGTCGCCCGCACAAATATGGCATTTCCCGTTTTTGAATTACAGCGTTTTACAGGTAAATCTAAAATCTCTCTCCAAGGGAATGAACTGTGATTGGTTTGTGAGCCGGAGGGGGCTGACTTTGTTCCACCCCCAAAACTAGCTTCCATAAAACCAGGGTGCATACAGGGAGGGGCAGTCCTCCAAATTCCATCTTCACGAAGACATGCTGTTGCTCTGAGGACAAGCAGCGGCCATTTCCTGAACTGAAACAAAGGACATTTTCCACGTGCTCAGATTTCCCAGAAAGGACATATTTTCACCTGACCTTAAGTATACGTATTATCTTCCCTTTTTTGTTTTCATACTGCGCTATTATTGTCTCTATAATTGTTGATTTTAATGATTTTCTGTATATATTAATTATTTATATTGCATTTATAATAAAAGACTTCTAAAAGTCATTTATTTGTTCAGCTACACGTGCTATTCAGCCACACAAACCGAATCCTAGCTTCTGAAGAGCGCTACTGAGAATTGTTGTTATTAGCCAGAATAGAGTGTGGTTTTAACCGTTTTATTTGCAGGTATTAGTATCAGTTAGGTCTCCTACCCTTTTGTAGGAGTGGTGGAAGTTATACCTGAAATAATGTGTAATTTGTATTACTGTAACTCACAAGTTCCCTTCTAGTCTGTCTGTTGCCAAAATTCCAGCAGTTTCTGCGCACAGATTGCGACCACAGATTGCATGGTCTGTGTGCTGAAACCGATTGGAATCCATTGTGCTGTCCGGCCACTAGGGGGCATGTGACAACCCCCCCATGAGAGGATGGGCTAGTCCAAAATCTGTTGGTAATGACAGATTTCAACTACTTATGCTGGATCCACACGGTGCATTCGCCCACTCGATTTCCCACTCGATTCCCGTCGATTCTTTTATTTCCAACATGTCCGATTTGGATTTCGATGGATCGTTAGGTCGATTCGCATGCAAAGTATGCCAAATCGACCTAACGATCCATCGCAATCCAAATCGGACATGTTGGAAATAAACGAATCGACGGGAATCGAGCGGGAAATCAAGTGCGCGAACGCACCGTGTGGATCCAGCATTACTGTAAGTGACAACAACACAGAAGAAAAGTAATTTATGGCTCATTTTACTCTGGAAGAAATGTACTTCTTATTTGTGTATATTTACATGTATTTTAAATATTAAGTTTTTTCGCGACAGAGCCAGGTCCTTTAAACAGGTGATTTTAAGTTTACTATCTGGAGTTAGGTCGGGTTCACACTGCATGGGATCAAAAACTGATCCTGTAAAAACTGATCCGTTTGCCGCTTAGTACGAACGCACGCCATCCGCGTTTGTATGCGTTGCGTGGCTGATCCCATCACTGAAAAGTGAATCGGACAGCCACGCGCTTTGGCAAAAAATGCATGCAGCATGCGTTCCCGGACCGCACAGGTCCGGAACGCATGCAGTGTGAACATCAGACAGTGCACTCTATGCACTGTCTGATGTTGTGCGTGTCGGGCACCTGCACGCGTTTCCAAAACGCGGCTGGAAACGCGTGCAGTGTGAACGGGGCCTTATGTTTGGTATCCGTTTTTAAACTGGTTTTTCTACTATGTATTGCATCGCCACTCGCTAGGTGTCTAACTTACATAGGATGGGGAACCCCCCCCCACCTCCACCACCTCACACATACTCACACACACACACCGTACCTGTGTGGACTAGCAAGAGTAAAAAGAGGTACTTGTGTTTGCGTCTGAGACCCAAACTCTCCTACTCCCCCACCCTCTCCAGCACCCCACAACGTTTGCAGAGCAGCTGCAGAGTGTAATACCTTTCTTCATTCTGGTGGAACAGCTCCTCTTCACTTATCTGTTTTGCCGTGCCGTGCAGCCTATTAGCTTGAGGCTACCAATAATGCATGTCATGTGACAGGAAGTTGCAAGCTAATAGGCTGCACAGTGCGGCTACACAGAAGAGTTAAGCCCCTGCCACCTGTTCAGTATACTTGGCACCATCACATTCGCATTCCTCTGCCTCTACTGGTACTGCCACTCTGGTCCGCTGCACAATAGATGTGCCAATATAAAGATATGAGCCACATCAGAAGCATCAGGCACCACCACTGGATTGCAACAGACCAATGGTAATCCATTGGTCCCTTTTAGACCCTTATACACTCCCAGTAATTCTGGTTTACCATGATTAATCAATGAAATTGCTTATTTTTTACAATATTCATTTATATAAATTATTTAGTCAGTGTTTGCCCATTGTAAAATCCACTCCCTGATTTACATTCTGAAATATATCACAGGTGGAGACATCGTTTGAGGTGGTTCACACTACCAGCGCTTTTTAAGTGCCAGTGGATTGAAAAACTCTTGCTAATGTAATATTATGGCTGATTCTTAAAATATCACATCGCTCAAGTGAGAACACACACATTAACAAGAGCTTTTCAAATCACAAACAAGTAATAAGGTTGCTAACAAGGCAATCCAAAGGTTAAAAATCACTCTTATTTTTCTTATCCACAAAACAACATTCCCCAGTTTCCCTGGCTTTTATTTGGTACATCTGCCACACAAAGGAAGTTGCAGGGCATGCTAAGTTTTATTTTTTTCTTCCTTACTTTCCCCTCAGAAAAAAACAAATGCAGCCTGATTAGATGAAGCCTCTTTCCCTCCTGTTTTCCCCTCCCACACCTCTGTTCCTCTCTGATTAGCCAATATTTATCATGCTGAGACAAGGCACTTTCTGCTGCAGGGCTGGATGTGAGTGTCTGAAGACTGGGAGGAGGACGGGCAATGCATACACAATCAGGCAGAGGAGAGTAAGGGAGGCAATGACATCAGGATTGGCTTCAATACAGACACAGTTAAGATAGAAAATCCTAAGAAGGATTTTCCCTTTTTTTTACTGTAGAAAAATCACTAAAATCAAAACGTGGACAGTGCAATACATATGTTATGTAAGTCGAGCAAGTATTTATCTACTATATATTTATATGTGTTTTTTTCTGAGATAGTATGGCTGACAGCTCTGCTTTAAGTCATACATGAGAAACAGCAGCAGCTGATAAGATGTCATAAATCAATACCAATTAGATAATTTATGCATGATTTTGCAAATGTGTATTTGCCATTTTGACTCTTACCTCTCGGTTCTCCAGAGAGCGGTTGATGTAGAATGATTTTGAAGCTCTGAATTTACTCCTTAGGGTAGACAATCGGCTCTTGGTGTTTCTGGCCTCCCAAAAAGAGAATTCCAGGAACTGAAGAGAGCGCTAAACATGAAAACAGACGCAATGTTACAATATTTCATTTATCAGTTAAGTCAAGATCCCTGCAACAAGTAATTCACACTTTTATAAATTATTTAAAGAGACTGTAACAAAATTTTCAGCCTTATTTCTTCTATCCTTTAAGTTCCTATACCTGTTCTAAGGTAGTCTGGATTACTGCAGCCTTTTATAGTTGCACTATCTCTGTAATATATTTAATCTTCTTTTCTTTGTCAAGCTTTGTTGACCCAGGGAGGAATGGGCTGCCTCTGTTGTAATGAATACAAGTTATGCATGCCCCCTGCAGGCTCTGTGTACTTTGATTACTCCTCACTTTTTGTTCTCAGTTACAGCTTGTCTGTGTGATGCAGTTTGTGAGGCTGAGGGGGGGAGGGAGCTGCCTGTCACATGCTGAAAAACTGTGAGTATCCCAGACTGGTGTGCAAATAATTTACTATGTAATAAAAACTTGGAGTATACTGCAACATTATTGATATATATATATATATATATATATATATATATATATATATATATATATATATATATATATATATATATATAATTTTTTTTATATATGCACATATACATACACACATATTAGTGTAAGTCTGTGTGTGTGTGTGTGTGTGTGTGTGTGTGTGTATATATATATATACCCTTGGAGCTGCCACCCCCAAGGCCTGTCTCCTACTGCTCTAAAACTTACCAAACACACAAATGGAGAAACTCACTCCCAAACAGTTCTCTGCTGCTTTATAAAGCCCGCAGGCTGCTTATAAGCCAATGAGAAATGCACACATATATTACACCTAGCTTGCAGTGATTAATCAAGCAGAAGCTGAGCAAGTCAGCCAGTCAGTTGGAGAGGGCTTCAGTTGCATATAGACAATGGCTATATGACCAGCAGGGGGCACCAGCGTGCAGGATATTCCCTCTCATCTGCCCCCCTCCTAACTAAACTGCATGGGATACTGCAATAAAATTAAAAACAATGGTGCTGAGCCAGCCTGGGGCCCCAGGAACTCTCACTGCCCGGGGCCCCAGAACCAGCATCTAACACCATATGAGCGCAGCCAAACCCTTGGAGCTGCCACCCCCAAGGCCTGTCTCCTACTGCTCTAAAACTTACCAAACACACAAATGGAGAAACTCACTCCCAAACAGTTCTCTGCTGCTTTATAAAGCCTGCAGGCTGCTTATAAGCCAATGAGAAATGCACACATATATTACACCTAGCTTGCAGTGATTAATCAAGCAGAAGCTGAGCAAGTCAGCCAGTCAGTTGGAGAGGGCTTCAGTTGCATATAGACAATGGCTATATGACCAGCAGGAGGCACCAGCGTGCAGGATATTCCCTCTCATCTGCCCCCCTCCTAACTAAACTGCATGGGATACTGCAATAAAATTAAATACAATGGTGCATGAGCCAGCCTGGGGCCCCGGGAACTCTCACTGCCCGGGGCCCCAGAACCAGAATCTAACACCATATGAGCGCAGCCAATCCCTTGGAGCTGCCACCCCCAAGGCCTGTCTCCTACTGCTCTAAAACTTACCAAACACACAAATGGAGAAACTCACTCCCAAACAGTTCTCTGCTGCTTTATAAAGCCCGCAGGCTGCTTATAAGCCAATGAGAAATGCCATTGTCTATATGCAACTGAAGCCCTCTCCAACTGACTGGCTGACTTGCTCAGCTTCTGCTTGATTAATCACTGCAAGCTAGGTGTAATATATGTGTGCATTTCTCATTGGCTTATAAGCAGCCTGCGGGCTTTATAAAGCAGCAGAGAACTGTTTGGGAGTGAGTTTCTCCATTTGTGTGTTTGGTAAGTTTTAGAGCAGTAGAAGACAGGCCTTGGGGGTGGCAGCTCCAAGGGTTTGGCTGAGCTCATATGGTGTTAGATGCTGGTTCTGGGGCCCCGGGCAGTGAGAGTTCCCGGGGCGACAGGCTGGCTCATGCACCATTGTTTTTAATTTTATTGCAGTATCCCATGCAGTTTAGTTAGGAGGGGGGCAGATGAGAGGGAATATCCTGCACGCTGGTGCCCCCTGCTGGTCATATAGCCATTGTCTATATGCAACTGAAGCCCTCTCCAACTGACTGGCTGATTTGCTCAGCTTCTGCTTGATTAATCACTGCAAGCTAGGTGTAATATATGTGTGCATTTCTCATTGGCTTATATGCAGCCTGCGGGCTTTATAAAGCAGAAGAGAACTGTTTGGGAGTGAGTTTCTCCATTTGTGTGTTTGGTAAGTTTTAGAGCAGTAGGAGACAGGCCTTGGGGGTGGCAGCTCCAAGGGATTGGCTGCGCTCATATGGTGTTAGATGCTGGTTCTGGGGCCCCGGGCAGTGAGAGTTCCCGGGGCCCCAGGCTGGCTCATGCACCATTGTTTTTAATTTTATTGCAGTATCCCATGCAGTTTAGTTAGGAGGGGGGCAGATGAGAGGGAATATCCTGCACGCTGGTGCCCCTTGCTGGTCATATAGCCATTGTCTATATGCAACTGAAGCCCTCTCCAACTGAAGCTTCTGCTTGATTAATCACTGCAAGCTAGGTGTAATATATGTGTGCATTTCTCATTGGCTTATAAGCAGCCTGCAGGCTTTATAAAGCAGCAGAGAACTGTTTGGGAGTGAGTTTCTCCATTTGTGTGTTTGAGCCCATTCAATCAATCAATTGAATTAATTATTGCATTATCGTTCCGCATGGCAGAATTTATTCATAGATATGATCATAACTTGGATTCTGCAGTGGTGTGGATCGATTAAATAAGATCTTTTCTTTCAATCTGGATGATCTTATTGAAAATATGATAATTTGCCAAAATGGGGAACTTTACAGTTTGAAGATAGGCTTTCTGTTAGTTGAACAGTCTTTGGACTGGTGCACACCAGAGCAGTTCTGGAGCGTTTTTTTAAAACGCTTGCAGGGGGGAAACCCGCTTGGCTAATGAAAGTGAATGGGATGGTGCACACCAGAGCGGTTCATTTTTTCCACAAACGCAAACTCCCGGGCTGCAGCATTTTTTTAGATTCCGGAGGCGTTTCTGCCTCAATGTTAAAGTATAGGAAAGTGGAAAACTGCTCTGCAAAGCTAGATCAGAGCTGTTTTCCAGGTGTTTTTGTTACAGAAGCTGTTCAGTAACCGCTTTTACTGTAACAATATTTGTAATCTTCTACACAAAAACACTCCAAAAAACGCTAGGCATGTTTAGAAAACGTCTCTTAACATGCCTAGGATCGTTCTGAAATCTGCTTCAAAAACCTCGTTTTGCGGATCTGCAAGAGATTTTTGGTGTGCACTGGGCCTTTGTATATATCTCCCTCTAGAGAGATTGGTCCATATGCAATTCGTTTTTTATCCTGTGTTTTCTCTATACATTTTTATCTTCTATTTAACTTTTTATCACTTTGCAATTGAAAAAGTAACAAAATGTACGTGGGAAAGTACTTTTAAATCTATATTAAGTATTTTCTTGCTTGCTGGTGATTTTAAAGGCATTTTATTAACAAGTTTGAAAATATCATTTAGGAGAAAACTCTGGAGAAAAAGTTAATTGCATATGGGCCATAGTCTCCCTACTTTAAACTCTGATGTTCTTATGGTCAGTAAACCAACTTGCTTCCTTATATTTACATTGCCCTCATTACACTGAAGAATTCTTCAGAAGTGACTTAATGATGCTGTAGAGATGAACAGCTGGGTAATGTAAATATGAGTACACCATCCTTACACATTCGGTATGTTAAGAACATTTTATGTTTTGCTTTTATTTTTTTTTAAGCTCTCAGGCTTTAACGTTTATTTTATCAGCACACATTCAGCTGAACCCTTTATACTTCCTGTGACAGATATAGAGAGTTTGAGCAGATTGTCCAATATTTGTTCAGGAAAGTTGCTATGACAACTCCATCCTCTATAGATCACGTCAGTGCATGACACAGAGGCCCTCAGTCATCTCTTGGTGACGATCCCTCATGATCTGTGCTCATGGCAACTGACCTTCATTGACAGCACATTGCTATACTATAAGGGAGACCATAAAGGTTGTACACTAATGGCCAAGAGTCTAGATCGGAAAGTATGCATGTAATTCACAAGGAATTCCATCTATGCCTCTAAGTGTGGATCAATATTTAAAATGGGTTGCAGTTAATTCTACAGGAAAAAAATATTACTTAGGCTTTAGTTTGTTGGATATACAGTTTGCCTTTTTCTGTAAGGGCCAAAAAATTTGAGACATCCTCTAATAATGAGTTGGTCCATCTTTAGCTCTGATCACAGCCGATATTCTTCTTGGCATAGGCTCAACAAGATGCTGATATCATTGCTGAAAAATGTCGGCCCATGCTGACATGATGGCAGCTCTGAGTTGGGTCAGATTGGATGGTGGCGTTTCTAAGTGCACCTAAACCGATAGGAATGTGGATGTTTTCTTTTAAACAATACCAGTTGCCTGCCAGTCCTGCTGATCTCTTTGGCTGAAATAGTGGCTGAATTACACACCCGACAAGCATTCAGCTAATCCAGTCTAACTTCAGTCAGAACACCTGATCTGCATGCTTGTTGAGGGGCTGTGGCTAAAAGTATTAGAGACACAGGATCAGCAGGAGAGTCAGGCAACTGATATTATTTTAAAAGGAAAAAATCCATATACTTCTCAGTTTAGGTTCACTTTAAGTGATCTTTTGACTTCATCCCCAAAATACTCAATAGGATTGAGGTCAGGGGACTGAGCTGGCCATGGAAGCAGGTTAAACTCTGATTGATGTTCCTCAAACCAATTTAGGCCGACAGAGCATGGTGGTAAGGTGCATTGTTGTCGTTTCTGAGCCCACCACATGCATCTTTTCCTATTTTTCTGTGATACCAAAGGCACTCTTGATGGTCTCCTGCTGCTAAATCCTAACCTTTGCAGAGTCTGTCTTGTTGTATGTTGGGATGTGCTTTGTGATGCACCTGCATTGAATTCAGCTATAATTTGTCGTGTTGTTGCCCTTCTGTTGCTGCAGACTATGCATGGTATTCACCTTTCACCTCTCTCATTCACCAGCCTTTTTTGACCAGAATAGTCCTTATTACTTGAAGTTTTTTTGTCCTCCAGAATCACTAGGAAAGTATAAGGGACTAAAAGAGGCCAAAAAGACCTCTTAATGAAAAAGTGATGCTAAATATAATGTTTCTTTCTTAAAGAGAATCTGTACTCTAAAATTCTTACAATAAAAAGCATACCATTCTATTCATTATGTTCTCCTTGGCCCCTCTTTGCTGTTTCTGTCACTCCCTGCCGAGATCCTGGCTTGTAATTGCCAGTTTTAGGCAGTATTTACAAACAAAAAACATGGCTGCTAACCGGCATGTGATAGGCTGAGTGGAGCTCAGTCTGTGACTCATACAGAGCCTACAGGGGGCGTGGAGAGGGTGTACATAACTTCTATCCTATCACAGCAGAGCAGCACATTCCTGCCTGAGCCCACAAAGCAAAGATGATTAGATTAGATAACAGAGATAATACAGCCACTGTGCAACTAGGAAAGACTGCAGTAAGGCAGACCACATTAGAACAGGTATAGGAACTTATAGGATAGAAGAAATAAGGCTGACAATTTTGTTACAGTCTCTTTAAAACAGAAGGTATTTTTGATAATTCAGCTTTAAGTGAGCAACTTTGGTTTCCCATGATACATCACTCCCGAATATGCAAATCATCTCTTTCTGTCCCTGAAGGTAAGCCTGCACATTCAGAAAGGTTGGTGTATAGTTTTATAGCTTATAAAGTCTACAGAGCCACACCAATCTAATTGCATATTTGGGAGTTGTGCATTATGGGAAACCACACCTTCTCACACAAATACAAATAAGTGACAATAAAACAAATTTCTTGAAAATATGAATTCTCATCTGCAAAATAATTGCCAGATTACTGTAGAGAGCCCTCATGCATTCCAGTTATCCTGTGGCCTGGAACACAGAAATACCTGGCATGCAACCCTGACATGTTGACAGGTCAGGGCTGGATTGTACACTTAGCAATGGATAATAAAAATAAAATGATTACCTTTAATTATACACTGGTATAGGGGTCTTACGTACTGTATGTACCACTACACACCCTAACAAAGGTAAGCCACTAAAGAAACAAAATGTTTACCTTGTATTATGCACTGGTATAGGCGCCTTACGTAAGTACCACTATGCACTGTAACAAAGATAAGTCACTAAAGAAACACACAGGACTGCCCCCTTCAGGTGACTTTTGATGACCTCGGCTTCCTGTTTCATCACCAGTATTTGTTTGCCAGTTAGAAAATGTGAATTTCCTAGCCTTATGTCGAAAGGTTAGACCTTTAAGCCAATCAGCACTGCTCGCCACAATCTCAAGGAGGTTAAAGCGGTATAAAACCCTGACATAATATTCAATATAAACGTGTTCTCCTACTTTTTATATGCCATACGGTTATCATATTTGCTTTTGTGCATAAGTATTATTATTCATTTAGAAATTACAAGTTTCCAAAGTACACTCATTTGCTCTGAGAGCGGACTTTGCATTTTATTCATAATTGTTTTTTTTTTCATCTTGAAATATAAGCAGAAATGCTTTCTGATTATCTGTCTGTGTTCGGGAGAGTCTGCAGTGTCAGAGAAGTGTTTGTTTAGATTCCTCACTTGATACAATTAAACACAAGATAACATTATATCCAGTTCGGATGTGTCCAGCTTTCCCAGCATTGAGCTTTTCTGTCCTGTGTTTAACCATTTGAATGCTGTTCTAGTAAAAAATGCTAAATAATGTTTTAGAGCAAAGAAGAATTGCTAGGTTTCATTCTGCTTTAAGGGCCTGGACACACTAACACACTTGTGTCCGCTTATGTCTGCTATTTAACATCTGTAACACTGATAATTGGCTGAAAAGCAGACAGAAGCACCTCAGTGTGGTCAGGCCCTAAAACCTTAGTGGTTCGTTAAAAACTTCAGTTAGCCAATATCGGGGAATATAGATCCCATTACAACAAATGTCTAATCAGAGCAATTTATATGCTTCAGTAATGGGTCTGTCAGACTGCTATAGAGACTTTAGCAATCCAAAAATTCTCATAAAAAAACATGTTTATGAAAGTTTGGGGTGAGTTTTTTGTTACAAAGCATTGATCTTTAAAATTCTGTCTCTCCTTCCTTTTTAGCAGTATCAACAAATCAAGCAAATTACTAGTTAAACCTACCAGATTTTTTAATTGCTAGCAAAGGCATATTTGTTGCAGCCGTCCCAAAGAAATTCACTTTCAAAAAGTCCAGTCACATGACCCAAAGAGCCCTCCAGAAAACATGGAGCTGGCAGCAGAGTAGGTGATCTCAGCTGGAGACAGGTCACAGCTCAAAACTCTTTGTGGCCAGCACTGCAACTACTATTTTACAGTTTGCTCTGTTCACTGTGTAATAAAGTATCTAACCCTTTCCATACTATCCCCAGAGTACTTATAAAAGCCACATATACCTCTCATTACCGAGCCCTGTCTGCAATTTCACTGTCCTGATTTAACCTTTTTTATAAAGGCTGTGAGGAGGGTGTGGAGAAGACAAATGCAGGAATTGATGATAAAACAGTAGATCTGTGGCTACATCGGTGACCACAAAGAGTTTATTCTTTTAGCAGCGTCACAGAGGATGTGGGAGGATGATGGGATGGAGGAGGAGCATGGACAGCTTGCAGAGTGCTTCTCAGTCTAGCACAGCTGCAAAGTCTGGTTTGCAAACCCATTCATTCAGGCAATAAAAAAAACAATCCTGCAAAAATTGTTTATGTGCATTGCACAAAACATTGTCCATTGTAACTATGATAAAACACCATACAAAAGTACAAAAACTATACAAGGCAAACAAAAAGACATAAAATAAAGAAATTGGTTAAAGCATAACGTTTGCTTTTTACAGCAGTTAACCACAGCACAGCTTTGTCCATTTTCTGTAACTACACACTGCATTGTAATATATTATTATAACTTATTTAATAAAGCATTTTAGCATGCATTGATAATATTCAGAAGTGCAAAAAAAAAAGAAAGAAAGAAAGAAAAGAAAGCCATAATAACCAATCAGATTTGAGCTCTGTGTAGCCAGTTCTATTAAGACAGTTTCTGAGTGTTTTGGGATACTGTTAGAAATGTATGTCATATATTGATACAGTGCCAATATATTAGTCAGTGCTTTTCACAGTAGCTAGAACTATTTGCAACTGTCCATGTCCCCAGAGAAAATCGAAATACAGTATCAACCAACATAGATCTATATACTGCAATCATAAATCATTACAATTAAACATAGCCTATAGAACATTAAAAGAAACATGTATCACTCTATGGTATCTGTAATGAAGCATAAACAGGGGGAAAATGAAAGCACCAATGAGCTGTTACCTTTCTCTGTGGCTCCGAGAACATCCTGAGATGCTGTATGTCCAGAAGTCGGAGGTGGAGGGTAAGGTGAGCATCAGGACAGCGGCTGACGCGGGCATCAAGAGGGAGAGACTTTTGAACTATGGAAAAAATCCCCACAGATGCTGACGTCTGTTAGAAGCATGCAAGCTCTCTCTGTCAGGAAAGTAAACAACACAGTGATTATGGAAAGAAAGTACACTGGACCAAAACAAGCAGCAAGCACAGCCGTATGCAGCAGGAACTGCCAAGTGCTCAGTGAGTCCTCTGCTTGGGAGTGATCCTTGATAAATGGTGCATGCTGCAAAAGAGCTGACAGCCTGTCCTGTGAAAAGAAGTACAGTGGCTATTCCCAGGCACTAGATTGCAGCATTGTAGGATAAAGAGCTTCCCCAATGAATGTCCTGATAACCAGCAAGGGAACCTGATATGCTTGTTACAGTCTCTCTCACTATTCCTCAACTGCTGCTCCTCTCTACAGATCTCATTACTGGCTTCCACTTCACCTCAGTCATGTTAATGCTTTATACTACATGACTGAGAATCACTTCACAACTCATGTCCCAGCTATACATACCTCACAGCTTATTGAAATAGGATAGAGGGAGGGACACTTTATAGTAAACAAATACGCAAGAAAAGTACATGCCCAACAAGGGGAGTAGCTAAAGATGACCCCCCACGGAACTTTCATAGCCCCCACAACAGTCGATAATCTGATCTTTTGATCCCCAACTGGGAGAGGGACCTGGACTTCTTCCTTCCCTCTTACTTGCACCAGGACATTAAGATTTACAGCTGCACTGCTCTGTGGGTCTGATAAAGGGAATATGAGCAGCGACATCCAGGGGAGCACAGGACGGAGGCCCTGGTGATATGACGATAATAAACCCACTACATATATGACGATAATAAACCCACTACATATATGAAGATAATAAACCCACCACATATATGAAGATAATAAACCCACTACATATATAAAGATAAGAAACCCACTACATATATGAAGATAACAAACACACTACATATATGAAGATAATAAACCCACTACATATATGAAGATAACAAACACACTACATATATGAAGATAATAAACCCACTACATATATGAAGATAACAAACACACTACATATATGAAGATAATAAACCCACTACACTATTACAAGAGGTAGAAGTTGCTTAAAGTTTAATAGCAGAGAACTGCAAGAGTAAGGAGATACCTGGAAAGCTGAGTGGCTAGGGAGGATGGCTCAGACTTGTGTGGTATCTGTAGCAGTCCCGAAGGAAGATTAGACTGGAAGCCAGCAAAGCTGCATGGGAGAAGCTGTTAGTGGGGGCTAGATGAAGTAGTAGGTAGCAAATGAACAGAGGTTGCAGATGATATCAGAGTCAAAAAGAAAAATTGAAACCAAGAGCCAATACAGTGTAGTAGGTCTTAATTCTGAAGGTGAACCAAAATGGGTTTAGAGGTATACTCACAAGGATTGATCGCAACAGGCGACCACTGGAAGAACAGGTGGGAGAATGAGCCCAAACCCACTTTGCTTAAAGGAGTCATCAGGCAACGTAAAGTAAAATGAGTGTTACCTACAGGGGGCTTCCTCCAGCTCCAAGCTCCCAGGATGTTCCTCGCCGCAGCTCTCCCCGCAGCTCCGACCCGGTCCCCGACGATGATGTCAGAGCGACCTTCAGGTCGCTCTGTACTGCGCTTACGTGAGCGGCGCTCTCAATCCCCGGCATGTGGGCCGGAGCGGACTGCGCAAGCGCAGAACTACTGTGCCTGCGCAGTCCGCTCTGGCCCACGTGGCGGTGATAGACAACGCCGCTCACGCAGGCGCAGTACCGCCAGGGACCGTGACGGACCTGCGGCAAACGGCTGCGGGGAGAGCTGCAGCTAGGGACATCCTGGGAGCTTGGAGCTGGAGGAAGTGCCCGGTAAGTACCACTCATTTTACTTTACGTTGCCTGATGACTCCTTTAAGGCATCAATGGGTGTATAAAATAGTTTAAAAAAAACTGTTTAAAAATGGAGATAAAGGTGGGCTTACCTCACCAGATAAGAGCCACTGCCAGCGTTTTTCATGTATAATTTACTGTAAAAAACGTTACTCAAAGATTGCAACGCATTTCACATGACAACCCTGCTTCATCAGGCAAAATATAATGCGTATCTATAGTCTCCAGCATGCTATCAGTGAGCCAGGTACTCTGGGTGCCTCCAGGAATAAACAGAGGTTGCAGATGTTATGATTTGTTCAAGAGTATATTTAGCGAAAGTGTGAAGAGTAAGGGTGTTTGTAGGAAATGATGGTACTATACGTTACAATTTCAGTATCTTGGTAAAGAGCATTATGCAATGCATTCGCTTGTTTTTTTATTAACTCATTGAAGTGTACCTGTAGGCAAAAAAGTGTCCCATTTATATACTTACCTCAATAAAGGGAAATTTCTGGATAATCCAGATAATCCAGAGGCTTCCCCCAGCCACCTTGCCTCCTCCAACCTGGCACTGGGACCCCGAAACCGCCTCAACAAAGGCTTGTCGAGAGGTAGCGTGGCCATGCTCCCACCTGGGAACGAGAGTGGTCACACTGTGCAGGATGCTTTTTCTGCTGAGCACTAGCAGATCCATATTACTGTGCTAGTGCAAGGCATCTTGCGCCTGTGCAGTGCAGTCATACTCGTTCAAGGATGGGAGCACAGCCGCAAACTTCCAGAGAGTCCCAGTGCTAGATCAGTGGTCTTGAGGAGGATGTAGGAAGCCTCTACCAAAGTATGTGACTTTCTCTACTTTTAAAGTTAAAGGTTTGCTTTAAAGAGTAACTGTCAGGCTGCAAAAGCTAATTTAAACCTCTATTCTCCTGTGTTAAACAGTTTAGAAGGAAGCCCAAAAGGCATTACTGAAGATAAAAATCTCTCTTACTGTGATGTGTGCTGAACAGCAAGGCTGGTATTCCCAAGCTCGTAAGGAGGCCGGCAGGACGCATAACAGATACAGCAAAGCATTCTAGGGCTGCCGCTTCTCCCCAGTGCACTACCTTGGGTCATCCCCTTCATTTCCCTATCACGCCCTAAGGCTGCTTTCACAGTGAGAAGTTACAGGCTCATGTTACTGCAGCTTCTAACAGCAGCCTAAACTCACAGCACTGAAAAATCACAGGGCACATGTTCCGTTAGAGTATACTGCATGAGTCCGCTATTGTTCCTAGCCACATGGCTAATAAATATTCACTGCACAGTAGTGTTGTCCATTAGGATCTTTTTTGTGAGTCGAATCATCAGGAAGCAGGGAGGATATGACATCACAATTGGCTTCATAGGAGACAGACAAACATGGAACCTGCCATGAGCTGTCAGGAGCATCATTCTCTGTAATTACTATATAAAAATTCTGTGAAATCCAAACGTGGACAGTGAAATGCATATGTAATGTAAGTAGAGCCAATATTTAGCTACTGATGTATGTGTTTTTTTTCTCTGAGACCTTATACCTAACAGCTCCTCTTTAACTGTTTATAATAAAAACTTAAAATTTGGAAACCCTTCAGAAGTGATGCAAACTATGTACAACTCAAGCGTGCTATGATGAAACCATTTTTTATAGCTGGGCAGTCATATGTACATGGAGTTACAGTAACTAAATAAAAAAAAAATTCACAAAAGTGTACTGGAGTTTTTAGCCACATAAAAAAGCTAAGGACAAAAGCATACTGCTGTTATGGTTGTGTCCTCAGCTCTGTGGTGTGGTTACAAACTCTAGGACACTTTTGTGAAAATGGGTTTTTATATATTTATTTTAACTCCATGGCCTGCTTCAAGCCATACAATAGTGTCAAAATAGTTACAGGCTGGGCAAGCCACAGGTTAAAAACATTTTTTTTCACTTGACAGGCGGCCTGTTGGGCCAATCAAAGTGCAGGGATCACGCCCCAGAAAGCCACGGGACCCGACAAGGCTCAGGGCAGGATTATAAAAGCAGCCGTCATTTCAAAGGAGCACACGTATGTCACGTAAGTTACTAGTGCATGCTATGCAGCACTACCGCGTGTAGAGTGCGCATAGAGATTTTAACTCGCGCTGCTCAATTTAAGCCGCGCTGCTTTAGCAGCTTTATGAATTGATCCCATGATCTATCAGCTATATATTGGGGTGGCTGTACACACACTAAATTGTTTGCGAAGATGTCTCCAACCAAGACAACTCTAGGGTGTGTATGACACTTTATAAGGGATGCAGGGCCCTGTTGCAGACAGTGACACCACTCCAAAACAGCAAGGACATAGGCATAGTTGGACAAGCTAACGGTAGAGTTGATTTCCTCATACAGTGTACGTTCATTGTGAAAACAAATCACTGTGTTCACACTGAAAGTAGTATTTGGTGTTTGGAGTACACATTTTTTACCTGCCTTCGCACACATCTTTTTACCAGCTAACCATGCCTATTTTTATGTAGGCGCAGGCTTGCTGAGAGTGAGAGAAGGAGCAGCTCAGGCACAGCAGTTTCAGGGTAGGATTGAAGCAAACACGTTCTTTACAATAGTACACAAAAGAGTTTTGGCGTTGAAACGAGTTCCCATAGTGACAGCAGCAGGAAATAAGACAATGTCCCAAACACAAGCTGAAGGCAGCATGGCCACTCTATAAGGAATGCTGACCAGAAGAGCACAAGCAGGTATGTCATTGTCGGAGCTGACACTTCATTGGTGTTGCAGTATATCTTATTTCAGCTTTGGTATTCACATAAGTATGTAACATATAGCACAAGTAGTTGAGATCTAGTCACTTATTATTCAGCTGCTGCAGGAAAATTCAGTACTTTTTTCAATGCCATGGATGCAGGTCACATTCTAATATTGCTACTATGATACAGGGATTGATGACAATATTGCATGTTAAATACTGTACATCTACAGTTACAGGTCAAGAATACTTGGCAAAGCAGGGTTCACTTACATGCAATGTAAACTATTTGAAACATAGGGCTTGATTCATTAACATTATTGAGCTCCTTAGCATAATTTAATATTAGCACACGCTATGCACGGTCCTGGCAGCGTTGCGTACACTCCTATCGTTGTTGGTGCCGCACTTGTAGAGGTACAGCGATACTTTACTAGCGCGGTGCTACAACATTAATTGACATAGTAGCGGCCGCACTAGTGAAGTATCACAGTTGCACTACAAGTATAGAGCGCAGCACTGAGAATGATCGCACGTAACTTAGGAGCGCACGCTACGCTGCCAGGCAACACTGCGTAGCGTGCGGTAAAATTAACGCGCTGATGAGCGTAATAATGTTAGTGAATCAAGCTGATTGTCCCTTATTCAATTCACTTTTTCGCCTAGGGGATACTTTTCATCTCCATCTCAAATATACTGTATTTTCAGCACTTTCTGCAATTGAAAAAGTGACAAAAGTAGGTAAAATAAAAGTACTGACAAAATTATTAAAGTATTTTCTAGCTTGCTGGTGGCATACAATTCATTTTATTGCTAAGGTGTGAAAGTATCATTTAGGAGAAAACTTAGGAGAAAAAGGCCCACATGCAATTTCATTTTTCACCTGAGATATTTCCTAGGAGATAATTTTCATTTTTTTTTTAAATAACATAAGCATTTTACAATTGAAAAAGTACCCAAAAGTTAATGAAAAAGTACTATCAAAATGATTTGGAATATTTTGTTGCTTGCTGGTGGTTCAAAGGGCATTTTATGACAAGGTGCAAAAATGTCACTTTGGCCCTTTTCCACTACAGCGTTTGCGATTGCTTAATCGCAAAACCGCAAACCGCTAGTGATTTGTCAAATCGCTACAGTTTGCTTTTAACATAGGAATCGCGGTAGGTCATTTCCACTACCGCGATTCGTTTTTGACCGGATCGCGATCGCGCGGCGGAGCGATTATTGCCGCGATTTTGCTATGCAGTGCATAGCATAGCAAAATCGCGGCCGCGAACGTCGGGGAATCGCCGGTAATTGCGATTCAGCAATCGCTAGCGTTCAGCGTGAACGCTAGCGATTGCTAGTGGAAAAGGGCCCTTAGGAGAAAACTCAGGAGAAAAAGGGAATTGCATATGGGCCAAAGTGAATTGAATAAGGGTCAATGGGCCTGATTCCATTCACTTTTTCTCCTACTTTTTCTCCTAGGTGATATTTTACATCCTATCAATAAACTGCTGTTTAAGCTACCAGCAAGCTAGAAAATACTCAGAAATTTTTTAACAGTACTTTTTCGACTACGTTTTATCACTTTTTCAGTTGCAAGTGCTGAGAAGTTATTTTAAACAGAAGATGAAAATTATCTCCTAGGAAAAAACTTAGGAGAAAAAGTGAATAGAATCAGGCCCATTGTGGTTTGTTCATTTGTATGCTTTATATGACAAAGTCACACAAGGTGCTTTTCATAATGCTAGGAAAAACTGATGGGACAGTTATTTAGAAATTGTATGTTACATACTGTAACATTGATGCCGGTTTTACACCTGGCCATCAGGGATGGTCGTAGTCAGCAACTTCGCTACGCTGGAACTACGCGTAGTTTTACGCATTGACGCTTCGCCAAACTACGGCTTTGAAATCAAATAATCGTTTTGTATGCATTTCGAAGACTACGCGTTAAAATACGCAATTACGCGTAGTGGAAAACGTAGTGCATGCGGACGCTTATGCCATTATGCGGAAAAATTTACGCATTAATTCCTCTGTAAAAGCTTGTACCAGGACCTCTTCTATGCGTACATTCCCCTTTCCAATGCGTAATTTTGTAAGCATACAATCGTACGCGGAAAAATAGACGCGAATAACGCATTCGTAGTTTACTTCGCAATACACTTGTGAACTACACGTAGGGGCGTAAACTACGCGTAACGGTACTTGGCTACACGTAAAATTGTAAGCGTAGTTTTGAAACCTCGCCTATGAACTATGATGCGTAGATGCGAACTACGATGCGTAAATTCGCACTAGCGTAGTTTCTGCTCATCCCTGCTGGCCATTGATTTGCAGTGCGATCCTCCACCCATATTGCATCGCACCACAGAAAATATCATTCATATAAAAGTTCGCAGACATGCTCCTTAGGCGTGCATGTGATGCTCACACTCTCTTGTGAGCTTGACAAGTGGCGGATCCTCAGCACTGGCACAAAAGCCAGAGATATTTAAGCATTGGCCAAAGAGCGCTAAGTGCTGTTTGCTTGCTTCAGCCATGGCATGCTCCACACTGTTTAGTTTTGTCTGACACTCTTGCCTGTTTAGTAGTCCGGCCCTGTTCTGCCACCAAGTCAAAACCTCTGCGATTGCCCCACCGGTTATGAGAAGAACTGGTGGCAAACCCTGCAGTGTAGGGAGGGCAGGACAGACTGGAAGGAGTGGCATATAGATAGGGCTGTGTGACTAACTGACAAAACAGGCGGGGTTGGCTGCATGACAGAACTAATGGGACAGAAAACACTGGCGGGACTAACTGACAAGACTAAAAGGGTAGACTAACTGGCAAAACTGACAGGAATGGACTGGCAGGTATACTGACAGGATTGAACTGGCTGGCGTACTAACAAGACTAAACTGGCAGGCATGCAGACAGGACTAAACTGGCTTGCATATTAGCAGGCAAACTGGCAGGAAATGCGGTCAGACAAAACAAAATGTCACGGCTGTAACGAGCAAGCAACACTGAATGCTCTTTGCCGAGGGTTAAAATAACCCTGACCTTCATGACAGTGCTGAATATCTACCACATGCCAAACTCACAAGATAGTGCATGAGTGTAAGGATTGTGCCTGATGATTAGGGTGGAAAGATATTTTGTCTGCGCCACGAAGAGCAGTGGAGGACGCCATGGGACACCCGAAGCCCTTCACTGGATCAACGTGTGGGTGAGTATTACAGAGGGACTTCCAGCCAAATGGATCAAATGAATTGTGAATAACGGAATAGGATCGACGCTGGAGCAGCCTGGCTGCAAGAAGGTAAGTTAAATTCTGATTAGGATTTAATCCAGCAAATATACTGTACTGAGACTACAAGATCTTTATTTCGTATCTGCATTTGTGTGCGGTTGCAGCTTTTGATTTTACAATGAAAGGACCATAAACCAATGCGGAGTCACAAAGAGCAAGCAAATCTGACAATTAGACTGGAGCGGGCACGATGGCAATGCAAAAACACCTGAGCCTCCGAGACTGTCATCAACGATCTATAACTGCTCTTGGGTACCATTCAGCAAGACGAGAGTTTCTTACAGGCTTTGAAGGTACACTTAATACACTAACTGTCTTTATTTAACAATTGTCTAACACTACAGGTCACCTCAGCTGGTTAAGAAATGAGCAAAAAAAAAAATGAAGCCAGCTACATTATACCAGATAGCCAATAACACTGAGAGTACTCTGCGAAAGTTGGTGGTCATAGTGGTGTGGGGTGTCGAAAAACCTTTCTCCTTTCAAGAACACCCTTATCCAATGATCCAATGTTATGGACAACTTCCTCACCTCCAGAGCAGGAGGTGGGGGTTACGTTATAGTGAGGACTAAGGGTGGAGTCTTGAAGCCCCCCTCATTAATAAACGAGACAATAAAACATCCACCCTCACCCAAGTACATAGGTAAAATAGGTTATTTTGACCACCACCACTTATTTACCATAAATAGCTAAAACTAAAAAAAGGCCCTTATTCTGTTTCAATATTGCTTTACTGAAAAAAGAAGGCCTTTTAATTCAACTTTTCTCCCTAGGTGATATTTTCACAACTTGTCAATAAAATGAATTTTAAGCAATTTTGACCTTTTACTTTTTTTTTTACTTCACCCTTTCACTTTTTTGAGGTACTTTGTCATTTGCTGAGTGCTGAAGATAAAAAACTATCTCCTAGGAGAAATTATAGGATAGAAATTGAATTGAATAGGGGCATAAATGTTTTAGATGGAACAAAAAGGCTAACTTGGTTTACTGTTTTTTTAAGAACCTTTTTTTTAACTGTACCCTTTTGTACCCTTCTTTTTTCACATCTGCTCATCTTCTGTATACTTCCATCTTCTGTATCTTCTTCCATCAACTTCTTTATACACTACTCCTTTCTTCTCTTTTAAATCTTCTGTAAATCTTCTTAAACTCAGCTGTTTTATTGCTTGTTCATTTGTTTTTTTTTTCTTCTTTTCTTTTTCTTCAGTTATTATTATCTTTAATTTGCAAAGCGGCAACATATTACGCTGCTGTGAGTAATCAGAGATGGTTAGGTGCGATAGGGCCTCATGTGCAAATGTGTGGAAATATGGGAGAAAAAATTACTGATTCACACTTAGAGAAATGTCTCAGACAGGTTTTGAAGATAAAGGGTGGAAGATTACTAGTTCAGTTTTATTATTGAATTTGAGATATTTGTCAGCTATGATATGGTTAAAAAGGCAACATGTGACATTGTCCAGGGCAAAGGAAGACAAACTGGAAGAGGACAAGTACACATGGGTGTTATTTTAATACAGATGGTATTGTAGACTGAAGGAGACTATGACTTTGCTGAGGAACGAGATGTAAAGACAGAATGGCATAGGTCCAAAGACTGAGCCCTGGGGATTACTAACTGGGATGAAATTGGAAAATGAATTACCATGAACAAGAGATTTTGAACAAGCAGAGGAAGCAAAGCAAGACAGAGTAATAGTAAAAGACTGTAGGATTAAACGTAGAAGAAGTTGATAGACACTGTCAGAAACAAAGGAAAGATTTAGGAGACTAGGAATAAGTGAGAATTAGTTTTGTGGTTTTGTGTGTGGATCAAGAGCCAGATTGAAGAGGTTTTAGTAGAGAAGCTGAGCTGAATAATAAATATGTTTAAATAGTTATTTGAGGTTTCAGTGATGCTCTATACACAACACACAAAAGTCATGGTTAAAAATGCTGTTGGCTGCAGTTATTGCTTGGCATATATAACTCCATAATGATAGCTAGAGATGGTCGCGGGCGAACTTCCGTGGTTCACAATCGCATCGAACTAGGAACTTTTCCGGAAGTTCGGTTCCCCCCATAGTGCACCATTAGGGTCAACTTTGACCCTCTACATAACAGTCAGCAGGCACATTGTAGCCAATCAGGCTACACTCCCTCCTGGAGCCACTCCCCCCTTATAAAAGGCAGGCCCCGCCGGCCATTATACTCACTCGTGTGCCTGCAGTAAATAGAGAAGGGACAGCTGCTGCAGTGCAGACTCTCTCATAGGGAAAGATTAGTTAGGCTCTTGTAGGCTTGTTATCTTGCTCTTTGCTGATTCTTATTGCTAAAAAAGAACCGCACAGCAGCTCTTTTGAGAGCTAATCTTGTTCTTGTGATCTATTTTTTTTCTGTGTGTCCCACTGACACTTGTGTTGCATAGACAGCCTTGATAATCCATACTGTGTGTGTGCCACTGCCAGGCCCAGCACATTCAGTGACTACCTGTGTGTGTGACAGGTGCACATTGTAATACCCAGTACTGCATATACCTACTACCTGTTGTTCACAGTGCACCCACCTACCTAGGTGAGCGCACGCAGTGTGATATACCACTCCGTGCATACCTGTTAACTGCACCTGTGTGACTGACTGCACATTGTATTAGTCAAGTCAGTGCATACCTTTCACTTCATCCTCCCCAATATGGCCAAAACAAAAGGCAGAGGCAGGCCACCTGGCAGGTTTGTTCAAGGTCGCGCTGTCGTGATTTCGTGTGGCCCGTGACCAAAGTACAATGTTCAGAAGAAGGCACGTGCCATCAACCCCCAATATTGTCAGGACGTAGCTGACTATTTAACACAGAACACCTCATCTTTCTCAGCTTCCGCATGGAAGCGTGACATATCTTCCTCCTCCTGCTCTGATTCTGGAACCCAGGGCCGGGCCGAGGCATAGGCTGGAGAGGCTCCAGCCTCAGGGCGCAGTGTAGGAGGGGGCGCACAATTCATTCAGCTGTCATTCCTAATTGTGTATGAAGCAGAAAGAAATAAGAAAAGGGGATACATAGCAGTGACTGCAAGCCAGATAACTAGATATTAAGGTGTTGGTGAGGTTGTGGGCCCTGTGGCCCTCTTAGTCTAATAGCAATCAGTGTGTGACAGCTGAGGTGGGAGGGATGGGGGGCGCACTTTGGTGTCTCAGCCTTGGGTGCTGGAGGACCTTGTCCCTGCTCTGCTGGTACCCCACTTAACACTCAGTCGGCCGCCACCACCAAAGTGCCATCACCCCAGGGCTCAGCGGTGTGGACATTTTTTTGTGTGTCTGCCTCAGATGAGAGCAATGCCATCTGTACTCTCTGCCACCAAAGATTGAGCCGTGGAAAGACCAAGACCCGCGTGGGGACAACTACCTTACCAAGGCACATGATTACAAAGCACAAACTGCAATGGGATGACCACCTGAGGGAAAGCAGCACACAAAAGCAAATCCACACACCGCAGTGGAAGATATGCAATTATTTCTCAAAAAAGGCGATACCCAAACTGTACCGTGATGTTGAAAGGCAAGTGGTGTCATCTCTAGCACACAGCGTTGGGTCAAGGGACCATCTGACCACGTGGTCTGCAAAGCACGGTCAGGCCTGCCTGTGGACTAAGTCAGTCCCCACACACAGCATCTCTGCCTGCACGCCGTGTGACTGCCTGCCCCAAGACTCCCCGCATCTATCCAATTCATCGATGCAAAAACTCAGATGTTAGACCCCTTGAAACATTTTTTCCATCACTTTTGTGGCCAGCACAAATTTTTCTAGTTTTCCAAGTTCTCCTCCCCATTGAAGTCTATTGCGGTTCGCAGAAGTTCGCGCGAACCGAACTTTTTGCGGAAGTTCGCGAACTGGGTTCGGGCAATCTCTAATGATAGCCAGCAAACAGGTAATGCATTCTCTGTAGGACATTTTGGGTCACCAGCATTGCTGAGTAGACAATTTAAATGTTATTTTACATATTTATTTAATTGGTAGACTTATCCTTTAAAGTGGTCTAACACCCAGCATTTCAACTTTGCTTTAAAAGATTGCTTACAGCTTATAAACTATTATGCCAGATTTTTTTTTTATCAGAAATTCACTGAATGGATTAAACATGACATTTTAGTGCTGCATTTAGCTAGAAATCCTCCTCCGTGCTTGCTTGTTTAGTTAGAAATGTATCTATCTACAATGTAACAAACAAACACCTCTCTGAGAGAACAAAGAGGACTTCCCCAGCAGGCTTTTCAAAGGTCTATTTGTATTCCAAATAAAGATACATTTTGTAACTAAAGATAAGAACTGATGCGGATTCCTAGTTAAATCCAACACTAAAATGTCATGTTTAACCCATTCAGTGAATTTCTGCTTAAAATAAAATCTGGCATAATAGTTTGTAAGCTGTAAGCAATCTTTTAAAGCAAAGTTGTAATGCTGGGTGTTAAACCGCTTTAAGGCTCACCAAAAATCCCCTCATATAGTTACATAGTTTGGTTGCAAAAATATATTTGTCCATCAAGTTCATAATCTAATATTCCCTCTAGATGCAATCCCCCAAAACACCTATTGTCCATCAAATTCAGCCAAAGAAAACATATCTTCTGAATCCTCAATCAGATTATGAAGGAGGTCTGCCCTACCCACTATTGGCTTACAATAAGCAAAGTTACTCTTAAAGGCAACCTGAAGTAAGAGGTAAATGGATGCTGCCATTTTTTTAAGCAATACCAGTTGCCTGGCTATCCTACTTATCCTCTGACTAATACTTTTAGCCTTAGGCCCTGAACAAGCATGCAGCAGATCAGGTGTTTCTGACATTTCTGTCATAACCGATAAGATTAGCTGCATACTTGTTTCTGGTGTGATTCAGACAGTACTTCGTCCAAATAGACCAGCTGGGCTGTCAGGCAACTGGTATTGTTTAAAAGGAAATAAATATAGCAGCCTCCATATACCTCTCACTTCAGGTTCCCATAAAGTCTTGCACTGTTGTGGTATTTTTTGATTACAGAATCTATTCACAGATGGATTTGACTCGTCTAGGTTTGCTTTTCTCGTGACTCCCCAATGGTGAGTGTTTTGCAGGCAGCCTCACCTATGCACAGGTGGGGTAATTAGCGTCTCACCTAGGTGGATTCCATGTAGCTGAGACACTAATAACCACACCTGTGCATAGATGAGGCTGCCTGCAAAACATGCACTGTTGGGGAGTCACAAGGACAGGTTTGAGAAACACTGACTTAAATATTATATTTGGTTCCTTTTCCTAGATGGCATGATAAAATGGTGGGATCTGGACAGTGGAAATTTGTCCCAGTCAGCCTCGGAACATTCAGGAATGGTCACAAATCTGTTGTACTGGGCAGACACAAAGCTGATCTTCTCTTCCTCCAACGATGGTACACTAATTGTATGGACCTCTGGAGCAGTTGTGTTGGATAAAATAAAGGTTAATAAAACATCTTGCCTGGGTATAGCTTTTTTTTTGTATTTTCATGCTTACAATTAGATGTAATTCTGCATAATTTCATCTTCTGGTTAGTGAACAATCTAAACAATTAGATAATTTCTATATTCCAAAGAGTTTTGTTTCTGCCAAAATAATAAATGTTATCTTCATTTTCAAATGTGGGTAAAAAGGAAATATGGAATTTGAGTGGTTGATGCCTGCATTGCTGTATATTCAACTTTTTGTTTTTTTGTCCCTTAGTTGGGAACCCCAATCTTTAGCATTGCCATAAACTATCGCCGTCATCTGCTCGTGTGTGGATTTAAGACGCACCTCACAGTCTATCCTCTTGATGAGCAGAAATCATGTGGTCATGTGATCAACCAGAAGAAGAGTTATTCTGACCATAAGCATGTGGACATTGTATCATGTGTGGTGTCATTAGACAGCCAGATCTACACAGTTGGGTGAGTGCGAAACAAGTTGAAAGGTAAAACAGATCAGTTAATCATTTATTTAGCTGGATGGCATACTGGTTAAGGGTGTTGCCTTTAACGTAGGGTTCGAGCCTTTGAACAGGGTTTGAATCCCGGTTTAAGCCCGTAAATAAGACTTCGGGCAAGGCTCCATAATGCTCCTGGTTGCCCTTGGAGAGCGCCCTAAGTGGCTGTATCTCTGAAGAGCTTCTGCAGAAATCTGTTTGAAAATCAGTCTAAAGGCTGGAACCACCAGCTGAGCAGTAACACACGACACCTAACACTGAGCTAGCCGAGAAACTCAGCAGTTTCTACCACAGGTTTGAGAACCAGGTGGCACCTGCGGGGCTCCCTAAACTCCCTGCCCCAACTTTTCCCCCCAATGTAAATTCCTTTAGTCCAAGCCCACCTCCTCCAGTTGTGTGTGAGGTTGATGTTCGGTGCCATCTGTCAATGTGGCCCTGAAGCTTCTGGCGAAATTCTATTCTGCCACTATTAAATCTGTCCTCTGCTCCTCCATCTTGGTCTGGTATGCTGATTCCTCCGCCAGCGACAGACTCAAACTACAGAGGGTCATCAGTTCAGCTGAAAAGTTCTGAACCTCCTTTACAACATCAGACTATGCTCCAGAGCATTAAGGATAACAAGTGATCCCACACATCCTGCCTACCACTTCTTAAAGGACATCCGAGGTGAAAATAAACTGAGAAAAACAATTGTATCTATTCTCCTTCTCCTAAAATGACTTTATTAGATTTCCAACAATTTGATTTTATATTTAAATCTAGTTTTTAAGTTCAATGTTTCATTGTCTCTGCTCAATGACAGCTTCATTAAACTATGCTAGAACTCAAATCTATGAATTATTGACCCTTTTTATCTTTTTCCTGCTTTCAGAAGCCATTTACTGACAGGAAAGTGTTTTATGGCTGTAATTTCTTATCAGTGAGGATTACGCTATAGTCTGACCCAGTCCAACCTGGACATAAACTGTCACTTGCATACCTGAATTTTAACTCTTTCAGGCAGAGAAAGAAAAAAAGGAGCACAGTCTAGTTATGTGTGTGCTTGGCACTATACATACACATGTTTAACTCATCATGTTACATGTCACATTGATTGTCCATTCATTTGGCTTCCATCATGCCGGCATGCAAGTATAGAGCTATCTCCACAAGGACCTCTAGGCACAGAAACAGTTTTTCCCCCTTGGCTGTCAACCTCCTGAACTCTCCTCACACCACTCCCCCAGTGCCCCACTGTTCCTCCTCCCCAAGCTTAAAGTCACCGGTTGCCCAGTCTCTGTTACTCACAATTGTAGTTGAGCCACTGCCTCTTCAATGTATCTATCTTATCTCCTACTTGTGTTCTGTGCCAAATCCAATTTGGGGCATAACCCACTTTCCCATGACGAATAAAACATTTTTTGGTTCTGATTCTAGTCCAAGGTGGCTCTTATGTGTTCACTCATGGGAACTGCTTAATTGATAGATGAAAGTGACACAACCCTGATTTTTGAGTCTTCCAACAATGGCCTCGATTCATAAAAGTGAGTGCGGTGGTTCAGAGAAGGGCGGGAAATTACCGCTAGCGGTAAATGAGGGTTTTTGCAGTGAACTCATTAAGAAAATTCCGAGTGCGAGGTGATTGCGATAGCAGTCGGTAAGTGTGTGGTAAGTGTGCAGTAAGTGTGCGGTGTGGTGCGGAAAGCTGTCGGTATAATTTGCTGAGTGCGGTAGTTTGCTGCTGACTTCCTAATGACAAGGTACATGCTGGGTAGAAGTGGGCAGTTTTAGACCCAAGTGACTTATATATAAAATATAATTATATATATATATATATATATATATATATATATATATATATATATATATATTTATATATATATATATATATATATATATATATATATATATATATATATATATATATATATATATATTTATATATATATATATATATATATGTATATATATTTATATTATATTCTTATTATAATATATATGTATATATATATATATATATATATATATATATATATATATATATATATATATATAGTAATTATTCTTATAAATTATCTAACTCTGTGCGATTTCTAAAAGCCTGGGTGATATTACAACCACCCTTCCTCCTCTGTATCCTTAAACATTCCATAACATTAAGTTCAAAGGGCTCCATTTGTCACCTAAAATGCTACTGTGTAGAGCAAACTCGCCAGGTCTTTGTTGGCGATAACAACATGTTATTTATCGCTTCCTTACGCCCCCCCCCCCTTTTTTTTTTCATGAATACACTTGATTCAGTTTACCGACACAAACAATGTTTTCATTACCGCACTATTACCGCATGCGGTAAAACGTGTAAAACATGCGTTAAATTGTATGCATCCACTATCAACAGCATACCATGCGGTAATTTACCGCTTGGGCGATAACGCATGCGGTCATGCTTTATGAATCGAGGCCAATGTATTTGACACCATCATGTGATCCAGTTGGCTTTGGCCATTCCTGTAGTTGTACATTAAATTCAAGTGTTTGTTCCTTTTTTTCCAGGTATGACAGAAAGTTTCTGATATTTGACACATATGAAACTCCAGAGAAAACTTGCCTCAGGGTTGTACATTGTAATTCACGTGCTCATGATGCAGGAATCACTCACCTACTGCTCATTCGTGAGAAGGAGAGCACAAAGTAAGCATAGATAAATCAATTATATAGACAATTCAGAAGAAAAGGATAGCAGTGCATATCCACAGTAAAACTTTCACTTTATTCCTATATTAAAAACAGAGTTTGTGGACCTTTCACCCCGGGAGGCAGACTTTGTGGCTTATAGTGAAAGGCAGGGGTTGAGTTCAGAGATTTACTCAGTGATTTGGTATCAACAGCTTCCTGACCTTTCAACTCTGCTGACTAAATGGCCAGATAGACCGAATGCAGCATGGGACTTGGAGGATTGGAAATCTATATTTTTAGGCATGGCTAAATCATCTATTAATAATATCAACAAAGAGCGGACATATAACATTTTATATGACTGGTATGGAACCCTTGACAAATTATCTGATTGGAGTATTATGATAAGTGCTTTTGAAGTTGACTGTGGAGCTGGTTGGGATTGCTGGTGGGATTGTTTATGTACAAAATTTCTAGAAGAAAGCCTTTAGCCTCGTATCTGAGATTCTTGAAGTAGAGGTTCCCCCTGATCCATGGGTGGTTCTATTTCATAAGATCTCTAATTCAGTCAATTGTTTGTTTCTCATGTATGTAACGCTGTGGCAGCTCTGCTAGCTAAGTTTTGGAGATCTCTTATCCCCAGTCAGAGAGGTACTGATATGGAAGATCCATTATACCTATTTGCTTGAAAAAAAAACTGTGGATAGGCTTGAGCCTTCTAGTAGTATTTTTTTGATGCATTGGAGTCCTAGGACTTGGCTAGCTTTTGCTTTCACTTAAAGGACCACTATCATGAAAAAAGTAGGCAGTTTAAATCTGACAGAACCGACAGGTTTTGGGCCAGTTCATCTTCTCATGGGGGATTCTCAGGATTTCCTTTGTTTTTACCAGCATTTCCTGAACAGCAGTTGCAAAGTCTAACTGACAAAATAGTGTGAAAGTGAATAGGTAGGCTGGCTGGTATCTTACTATTTTGTTAGTTAAACTGCTGTTCAGGAAATGCTGTTGAAAACAAAAACCTCTGAGAATCCCCCATGAGGAGATGGACTGGCCCAAAACCTGTCGGTTCTGTCAGATTTTAACTGCCTACTTTTTTCAAGATAGTGGTCCTTTAATCAAGTCTGACATTTTAGTTTTCTTTATAGATTGGAATTTCCTATTTTTCTAACTTATTTGCTAGAGTTGTGAACATTGATTGTTGAATGTTTACTGCCTGATGAAGCACTGTGCTCCACAATGCAAAACAGCTGTTGACCCCTGTGCTGGTCTGTAGGCACTCTCCACCAATTCTAGGTTGTATGCCTCTTGTACAAATGTAACTAAACAAATTAGGTAATGTGCATATTTTAGAAATTCAAGTTTCACATGCTTTAAAGCAGGGGTCTCAAACTCGCGGCCCGCGGGCCATTTGCGGCCCGCGATACAATATTTTGTGGCCCCAAGGCCCCAGAGCTTGTAGGGGCCCCCAGTGGCTACAAGAGGAAAAAAAAATTTTTCAAATCGGCCTTATAGTTTTTGAGAAAATCGATTTTAAAGTTGCAAAGGAAAAAAATACACATTTAAAAACCCGCCGACTTTAATGGTTAATAGCAAATCCACCTTAAATGCTAGAAACCCTAAATTTGCAGGATATGTTAAGGAGATCATTAGGAATAAGAGGAAAAAACAATTTTTCAAAAAGACCTTATAGTTTTTGAGAAAATCGATTTTAAAGTTTCGAAGGAAAATAGTATACTTTTAAATGCGGTAAATGTCACTTTTAGTAGCAAGCCTAACGGTAGTGTAATTTTACATGTATCAAAAGAAAGAGCAATACATTTCCTGACAGAGTTTCCAGGGGGTCCATACGCAGCCGCAGCGCTTTGGCCAGGTATCGCTATACAGCCGTAATATGGCTGTATGAAGATTCCTGGCATTTTTTCCTATTTTCCCAATTTTTTTTTTTATGTTTAGAGTGGGCGGGCAGAGGCGCCGATCCGCCGCGATTGACGTCAGGAGGGGCAGAGCTGAAGCTGAAAGCTCTGCCCCTTCCAGGAAATGCCGGCGGATTGCCCCCGGGGCAATTTGGGGGCTCTGCAGCCCTCGTTTTGCGGCGGGGACACGTGAACTCCCTTATGCGGCCCAGCCTCATCCTGACTTTGCCTCCTGCGGCCCCCGGGTAAATTGAGTTTGAGACCCCTGCTTTAAAGGGAACATAAAGCGAAGTAGTAAAACAAGGTTGTGACCTTAGGTCGCCACTGTCGTTTATTTTTTTAAAAAGTCACTTGTGGGGAAGCATGCATATTGCATATATGCTAATTCTAAAAAGTTCTGCTTTCTGAAATAGCAGCTGTGACGGCAGCATGAGAATGGAGCCTGGAGTCCTTTAGAGAAGGGGCGCATGCACACATTTAATATTGGTTGGCCAATGATTGGCCAATGTTACCACCTGCATTTAGTATGAAGGCCAGCAGACTTTGAATACTATGAACAGATTGTGTAGGTCAGCTCTCATACTGCATGGAAGTTGTAAAAAAAAAAAAGAGGGCAATCATTGGCCAAAAATTGGATGTGTCTATCAGGCTTAAAGCGGATCCGAGATGAAAAACTAACTATAACAAGTAACTTGTCTATATATCTTATCTAAAGTTTAGATGGTTTATACAGCAAATATAGCTGCAAACAGTTTTAATAGAATATGATTATTGATTCCTGTGATACAATGACAGCAGCCATGTTGTTTGTAAGCATTACATAGAGGCAGGCTTATCTGTATCTTGAGCCATCAGCCTAATCCCCTCTCCTCCTCCCTCCTCCCATCTGCCTCTGAAATCAATGGCTAGTAACACCTCCCCCTCCTCCTGCCCAAACTGAGCTCCCATGAGCCCTTGCTACTGCCTTGGCTCACTGAAAACCTGTGGGCGTGGCTTTTTTAGTTTATAGGGAATTAGAGTATTAAAACAAAAACAAAAAAGTATTTGGCTTGAGGAATGCCCTATAAACAATAGGAAAGGAACACCATTATGCAATGTGTAAAAGTTCGCCTCGGATCCACTTTAAGTGACAGCTGCCTCATCCAGTTGCCACCTGATTTTTTTTTCTCTTTCGATTCTGGATCCCTTCAAGCAAAGAACTATATTCATGCATAAAAGTAAGCAGTTCAAATATATAATGCTAAAATGTGAGGTGGATAGGAAAGCTGACGTTGTTAATATTTAGCAAGTTCTTTAAAAACTCAAACAACAGCATAATATGCATATATTAAGGTGCCCATTACCAGTATAATTTTTAGTGAACAGTTGTATTTTCAATCAGATTACTGATATCATACTGTATGAAAACAGAGAAGCTAATAGGCGCAATCAAAGAAAACCCGAGGCAGCATACTGAAATCCTAATAGGACCCAGAGGCATGTCATTTGCACAATGACATGCCCTTGGTCATTGTATCTCCGCTGCCAGCTACCCTTGCGCTCTGCTGTTTCCCCTTAAAAGATTGCCAGGCTAGCGACAATCTGCTTGTCGCTAGCCTGCTATGTTTATGTGAGGCTTGTCAATCAGCCTCGTAGCATCTCCCCCTCGATAACACGCTCCTCCCGCCACTCTCCGCCTCTGTTAGCTTCCTCCAATAGGAAGCCAAGCCGCAACCCAGGGGTACTTCAGCTTCAAGGGGCTGGAGGAAGCCCTGGGTAAGTATATCATGGGGCAGCACAATTTGCTTTATATTTCCTTTAAAGAAGTGGTCGACCAGCTTGGCAGATTTTTCAAAGGCACCATCACAACTAGTTTAGATATGATCGCAAGTTGGATTCCTTAATGCTGCGGATCGACCAAATACGATCTTTACTTTCGATCTGAATGATGTTATAGAAAATTTGAACATTCGTTAAAAATTGCACTATTATCGGGCACCTTTAGTCTCTCTAATTTGAACAAAAAAATGAAGTCAACATCTTTTCTTCATTTTCAATAGGTTTTTAACAGGCTCTTTTGACCGGACTGTAGGGATTTGGTCGCAAGACGGAAAGTTAATCCAGAGGCTACGCCAGTTTACAAGTGAAATTTCCGGCATGTGCTATGTGGCATCAGTAAAGGCTGTCTGGATTACCAGTGGCAGTACTCATCCACTTGTTCTGGACCCCCGATCTGGAGATGTAGTAAGTATTACCTTAACTCCTGCTTCATCATCATAAAACCAAAGATGGGTTGTGACAATAACAATAACAATAATAATTATATAGCGCTTTTCTCCCTGGGGACTCAACAGAAAATGAGCATTGTGATTTCCCGTGCATTGCATTTTTCATACTATCATCATTATATGCAGAGTGATTGTACATTTTGGGGAATGAGGAGGCGGAACTTCATGTCCCAGAAGGAAAGCGCACGAAAGGCGCATAGCACACCCGTAGGGTATACTTTAATGCAATCGCATAAAAACTGCATTAAGCAGTGCGATTGTGTGATTGCACAATTGTTGTGGAGGAAAAAAGGGCCAACGATTCCACTGTTAATGACAGCGCCTCTGCAATTTACGGAGCATTGAGAAATCATGTGCTATCCGATTTTGGATCAGAATGACCCTAAGGGAAAAGGGTTCCTAAAGTCTACCAGCACTAATACTTTTTAAGCACGTTTCTCCACATCTAAGGCCATGGAGGGCCCCCAACGTCCCCTCCATCACTTTCACATGGAACTCTGGTGAACAGATCTCAGGGGTGACATCATACTGTAGATTCCGTCCAAGCCTCTGTTGGCTTCTCACACTATCCCTCACACTATCCCTCTAATGGGTGGGGACATGATTGTTTATGTGGTCTAATAGTGTATGATGGACTAAAAAGCTGCTCTTAGCTTCAGTACTCACTTATTACCAATCTTAATAGCTCAACACTTACAATTACATAGTGAGATCCTGACTCACTCACAGATATCCTCCAACTAACGTCTCATTAACATTATTACTCTGCAAAGGTCTTTTCTAATGTGCACTTTCCATTTTGATACATTTTGTCCTATTGCACACTGTGCTACAATTCATAGCATTCAATCAGATTGGATATTTTATATCCGCCCAGCAGATCAACTTGGAAGAGTAAAGGTCAACTCCATTGTGCACACTACTCCCCTGCCTGCCGGGTGACATCAGGTACGCGCTGCTCCATCGTCCCTCCGTCCCACCCCCTGCATAGCAACAGAGCTATACAGCTGACTTCGCATCTGTCAGTGTTGGCCCAGCAATGTCGCTCGATGGGCGACATTAGTCAGCAGTGTGTATGGGCCTTTAGAATTAACGTCACCTGCACATCATTTGTGCTAATCATACTACCTTGTTGGACAGACTCAGATATGTCCATCTACTTGGCTTCTCACTATAAGGCCTGGCTTAAAATCATGGTGAAAAAAATTAATACGGTTACTGCCATTCCCATAACACTTCAGTTGCACATGTTTTATACCTAGATATCTGACTTTGTGGATACTTTCCAAAGCCAAGAAGTCACCCAACAAATAAAGAAGCTTGTATGTCTGCCTGAGACAAGTCATGTGATAGGTGAGTAACCATACACTCTTTTTACCTATAAGGAAGAGCTGGTAGAAACAAGGCCACTCACTGGCATAGCTAACTGGCATAGTTCTGAATAGCGGTCTTGCTAGGTTTCAGCTTCAACAATGTCTGTCTTTCAGGATACCTAATTACTTTTAAATGAGGAAAAAGTTATTTATAGCCAGATATTCTCTCGAAAAATTTGCCTTTGGCTATGATTGGAGGCTATATGATGTATAACACTCATTTAAAAGTAAAAGTAAGAGAAATATAGAGGCTGCCATATTTATTTCCTTTTAAACAGTTGCCTGGCAGTCCTGCTGATCTTTCTTGCACCAGCAATGTCTGAATCACACACCTGAAGGCTTGGCTGCCAATCTCTTCCAGAGCCCCCCCATACCATGAACAATGTGGTGGTGGTATAGATCAGCCCCATACGATCCAGGCTCCACAATCTGGCTATCCCAGCCTGCATGGGTAACAATGGGTTAAAGTAGAGCTGGGACAAGGTCCTCCAGCACCCAAGGCTGAGACACCAAAGTGCGCCCCTCCATCCCTCCCACCTCAGCCATCACACACTGATTGCTATTGGACTAAGAAGTGCCACAGGGCCCACAACCTCCCCAACACCTTAATATCTAGTTATCTGGCTTGCAGTCACTGCCATGAATCCCCTTTTCTTATTTCTTTCTGCTTCAAACACAATTAGGAATGACAGCTGAATGAATTGTGCGCCCCCTCCTACACTGTGCCCTGAGGCTGGAGCCTCTCCAGCCTATGCCTCGGCCCAGCCCTGGGTTAAAGAGGCTTGGAAAAGGAGACCCCACGTACATTTTTTTTTAAGTGTAACTTTTTAATGGCCAAATCACAGGTAAATTTGCCAGGGATCCGTATACAGCAATATTCGTCAGGGATCGCTGTACACGAATATTGCTGTATACGGATCCCTGGCAAATTTACCAGTGATTTGGACATTAAAAAAGTTACATTTAAAAAAATTTAGGTGCAAGTTCCAATGGGTTTCTAAGTGGTCATTACGCACTACGTACTGACCACCTGGAAACTCCGACATGAAATTAACTGCCCTTTCATTTGATATATGTAAATTTACACTACTGATAGGCTGATACAGTATCTTTCATTTACCTTATATACTTGCGTATAAGCCTAATTTTTCAGCACAAAAAATTTGTGCTGAAAAATTACCCCTCAGCTTATATGCGAGTCATTAGAGCAGAACAGATGGTGAAGCAGGTTTTGTTACTGGCGCAGGAGTGCAAGGATCGTGCACAAAATTTTGCGGTAAAATTCGCAAACGGCCGTTTGTGATGTTCGGCCATGCCTATACAGCACCTTGATGACATTAATATGTGTAAGAAACAATCTCTATACAGTCTTCTGATGTGCAAGTGTATATAAGTTGTGCTTTCAGTACTTAGGATGGGAGTCTGATGAAAATTTGAAAGCTTACCGATTTATTTTTTTGAGTAATCCAATAAATATTATCATCCTTATTCTAAGCTTTTGTCTTTCACGTATAGCTAACATCGTGCAATACTGTTACATAGTTACATAGTTATTTTGGTTGAATAAAGACACACGTCCATCGAGTTCAACCAGTATAAAGTACAACACCAGCCTGCTCCCTCACATATCCCTGTTGATCCAGAGGAAAGAGAAAAAAACCCTTACAAGGCATGGTCCAATTAGCCCCAAAAGGGAAAAGTTCCTTGCCAACTCCAGATGGCAATCAGATAAAATCCCTGGATCAACATCATTAGGCATTACCTAGTAATTGTAGCCATGGATGTCTTTCAACGCAAGGAAAGCATCTAAGCCCGCTTTAAATGCAGGTATAGAGTTTGCCATAACGACTTCCTGTGGCAGTGCATTCCACATCTTATTCACTCTTACTGTAAAGAACCCTTTCCTAAATAAATGGCTAAAACGTTTTTCCTCCATGCGCAGATCATGTCCTCTAGTCCTTTGAGAAAGCCTAGGGACAAAAAGCTCATCCACCAAGCTATTATATTGCCCTCTGATGTATTTATACATGTTAATTAGATCCCCTCTAAGGCGTCTTTTCTCTAGACTAAATAAACCCAGTTTATCTAACCTTTCTTGGTAAGTGAGACCTTCCATCCCACTTATCAATTTTGTTGCTCGTCTCTGCACCTGCTCTAAAACTGCAATATCTTTTTTTGTAATGTGGTGCCCAGAACTGAATTCCATATTCCAGATGTGGCCTTACTAGAGAGTTAAACAGGGGCAATATTATGCTAGCATCTCGAGTTTTTATTTCCCGTTTAATGCATCCCAAAATTTTGTTAGCTTTAGCTGCAGCGGCTTGGCATTGAGTACGATTGTTTAACTTGTTGTCGATGAGTACTCCTAAGTCCTTCTCCAAGTTCGATGTCCCCAACTGTATCCCATTTATATTGTATGGTGCTAGACCATTGGTACGACCAAAATGCATGACTTTACATTTTTCAACATTGAATTTCATCTGCCATGTATGTGCCCATATAGCCATCCTATCCAGATCCTGTTGCAATATGACACTATCTTCCTGTGAGTTGATGATTCTGCACAATTTTGTATCATCTGCAAAAATAGCAACATTGCTACTACTGCATCTACTAGGTCATTAATAAATACATTGAAGAGCACTGGACCCAGTACAGACCCCTGTGGTTCCCCACTGCTAACAGTCTCCCATTTTGAGTACGATCCATTGACCACAACTCTTTGTTTTCTGTCCATTAGCCAGTTCCCTATCCATGCACACAGACTCTTCCCCAGTCCTTGCATCCTCAACTTTTGCACCAGACTTTTGTGGGGAACAGTGTCGAAGGCCTTTGCAAAGTCCAAGTATATCACATCTACAGCATTCCCAATATCCATATTAGCATTCACTACCTTATAAAAGCTGAGCATGTTAGTCAAACAGGACCTGTCTTTAGTAAACCCATGTTGATGCTGAGAAATAAGATTATTTTCTACTATGAAGTCATGTATAGTATCTCCTAGTAACCCCTCAAATAGCAAATAGTTTGCATACAACTGACGTTAAGCTTACAGGTCTATAATTTCCTGGATCTGATTTTTTTGCCCTTCTTAAATAATGGGAAAACGTGGGCTGTACGCCAATCCACTGGGACTCTGCTAGTTGAAAGAGAGTCACAAAAGATAAGATAAAGGGGTTTATCTATAACTGAACTTAGGTAATTCCCTTAGGACCCGAGGATGCATGCCATCCGGGCCAGGTGCCTTGTCTATTTTTAATTTATTTAGTCTTGCCTTCACTGCGTTAAGTATTTAATATTACAGTTAGAAGATTGAGACTCTTCTGCCTCTGTACTTTGCGACGGTGCTGTTTCCCTTGTGAAGACAGAAGCAAAGAAAGCATTTAATAACTTTGCCTTACATTGGTCATCCACCATTGGGTTCCCACCCTCATCCTTTAGGAGTTCTATACAGTCAACCTTTCTTTTTTTTTTAGAGTTGATGTACTTGTAAAACGTTTTTGGGTTAGATTTGATATCCCTAGTGATTTGATTTTCAGCTTCGATCTTTGCCAGCCTAATTTATTTTTTACAATTTTTATTGCACTACTTATAATTGATTAGTGCAGCCTCGGTCCCCTTCTGTTTTAGGACCTTATAGGCATTCTTTTTCCTCTTCATTTTATCTCTAACCTTTCTATTCATCCATAGAGGCCTTTTTTTATTCCTAGATATTTTGTTTCCATATGGGATATACATACTACAATATTGATTGAGTATAAGTTTATAAGCTTGCCATTTCCCTTCAGTGTCCTCCCCTTGTAGTACATTATCCCAGTTCACCAAACTTAGTGCCTGCCTAATTTGATTGAACTTTGCTTTTCTAAAATTCATAGTTTTAGTAGTTCCGCTGCCCTGTGGCCTATCAGTCACCAGATCAAACGTTATCATGTTGTGATCACTATTTCCCAAATGTTCTTGAACCTGCACATTTGATACACTATCTGGTCTATTAGAAATGATGAGATCAGGGGCGTAACTAGAAATCACTGGGCCCCCCTGCAAAAGGTTTGGTTGGGGCCCCCTCCCCTACACACTGAATAGGGACTGTCTACAAATCATTGTCTACAAAACTTTGTATGATTTATTATTGTGCAGAGAGCAGAAAGCTTTTTCTCTCCATGCTTATAGTTGTCAGTCTCTCAGTACAGGGCCCCCTTTGGCTTCTGGGCCGCCATGCGGCTGCATCCCTTGCAGGGTCTATTGTTACGCCCCTGGATCAGATCCAGTAATGCATTCCCCCTAGTTGGTTCCGTTACCATTTGAGTCAAGTAATTGTCCTGTAGTGCTGCCAGAAATCTGCTGCTTTTACCAGAATGGGTAGCCTCAATACTCCAGTCAATGTCTGGAAAGTTGAAGTCGCCCATAATTATGACCTAATTTTTACTTGCAGTAAATATAAATAATTCATATCAATTATTTATTCTTTTCTCTAGGATCCAGTAGGAACAATCAAGTCGTAGTGTGGAAATATCTCAGCACAGGCTGTGCCACTGTGTTACACACTAAACACCCACTGGAGTGTCTGTCATACAGTAAGTAATATTTAACTGAAGAGAAATATGCAGAGATAAAACATACACCACCAAGAGGTAATACAGCTTACTTACAACAGAGTGAATACAGGAAATCAAAATACCATAGAGATCTTCACATCATTATACAGACAGTGACATCTTGTGGTTGCTTTACTGAACTGCAATTTAAAATTATTCTGTTGATACTGACAACAGCAGTGTGCCTAGATAATCTGAAGGCTAGTAAGACAGGTCTTTCTCCGACATTTTCAGGCAATAGGGCAGCAAGCAAAAGTATACAGTAAATCATAGCAATAATCCAGCTGTTTACAGTAGAGAACCTGTAAATAATGTTTTGTTTTTGCCATAACTACATTAGACTGACACTAGTCATCTAAGTCTTCTGTGTTGATTTAAAGCAGCCTTTCTCAACCTTTGTACCATGGTGGTAATACCTCATAAAAGTTTGATAAGAGGACACAGGAAGCAGAGAGGTAGTTTTGAAAGCCTCCCATTCTGCTAGCTGAGGTCGATGTTACCAGAGGAAAAAAATGCAGAGGAACCCCTGCAAAGTCCTCAAAGAACCCTCAAAGTAACCAATATGGAAAATTACATTTTAAAGAGGACTATCATGATGTAAAATGAATTAAATGCAAGTATTCCCCAAGTCATGCCAATATTTGCAGCTCTTTACATTTTCTTATATTTGTTGTGACAGATTATTTTAAAATGCTGTATCGATCCCTGAAAAGATTGTGTTGCATGAGATGAGTTTAATGGCATTTCACCTCCTTCTGTGCTAACAAATACAAGCATGTTTCCAAGGCAGAGTCGGGCCATTTTATTGCTCCCTGAAAGGAACCTAAAGTGAGAGGTATAGGAGGCTGCCATATTTAGTTCCTTTGAAACAATACCAATTGCCTGGCAGTCCCACTAATCTTTGTGGCTGCAGTAGTATCTGAATACCACACCCGAAACAAGCATGTGGCTAATCTAGTCAGACTTCAGTCAGAAACATCTGATTTGCATACTTTTCCAGGGTCTATGGCTAAAAGTATTAGAGGCAGAGGATCAGCAGGACAGCCAAACAACTGGTATTGTTTAAAAATAAATAAATATATTAGTCTGCATATCCCTCTCACTCCAGGTTCCCTTGAAGGTAAATGTTATTTTTGGGTCTGCCAGTCAAGCAATCTGTCTCTCTAGTCCTCCCTCTGACTAATTCAGAGGCATTGGCCAGAATGCTCATTAAAGACGGGTTATGAAGAATTTTCAGAAGTTTTGCAATCGATAATTTTTTAAAGACAATATAACTTTATTAGTTAAACATTAAACATGCTATTCCTATTTAATGTGCAGACCAATAACACTTTGTAGAAATGTTCTTTAAAAGTGAATGTAGAATTTGTTTGGTTGCCTGTTTAATATGTGGGAAATGATTAATTCATTGTGTATTTTTTACAATTTTTCAGCTGGAAAGAAACTCCTCTTCCTTTTCACTGGTGACAGTGGTGGGGTGGTAGAAAAGTGGAAAATAAATGATCTGTCTCCATATACTTATAGGTATGTACTATAAGAGTCCATCCAAATAATAATTACTGCTAGGGCTACATCAAAAATCTCCAGCTACAATTTTCTCCAGTTACAATTTTTCATGGGCACACACTTTGCCTCAACACCAAAGCTAAGTAGTGCAGAGAATGTTGTAATATTTACCTGCTTCCAGCACTGCAGGCCTCTTCCATGCCTCACACTCTCTGCTGCTATTTGCCAGCTCCTGATCACGTGGCTCGCATTGGGCATATGATTACGAGCCAGCGAATGGCAGCAAAGAGTGGGCGGCTGTGATTAATGGAAATGATCCATAGCGCTGTAATCAGGTAAATATTACACCATCCCTGCGCTAATCTGCATGCAGGTGGGGAGAGGGAGGAGGGGTGAGCCCCCACAGCTCCCGGGAAACAACCCTTTCCCCATGATTGCAGGGTTTGTGAAGGCTATTGTTACACCCTTGCATGGCAACAATCTGTAGTTAAACAGACGTGTAGTAGATCTGGCTGCAAATCTCTTGCATAGAGTTGCTTGTGTGCCCCAAGACTACTGTCAATCTGTAAAAATAAAGCTACAAGTGTGCTCTTCCATCTCCAGACAGCAATGCACATTATTATTAAGGCAAATACTTTATGGTGTTGCTGTCCATACATAATTCCCATCAAGTCTGTAATTAGAAATGAAGGAGTCAGGCTGTGCAATCTTAATTCAGCCAATGAGGTAAGTAGTGGAGAACTGTAGTTGAAGCTGCGCACACATGTGAGATAAAAGTCTTTTGAAGCAAATGATCAATGAGAGTGGGATACTGTAACTGAAACAACTAGATGTGGTTATTAGGACTAAAATGGGTCACAGAATTTTGCCAATTGCCATGCCAGTTTGTATGGTGTTATTACATACATTTAAATGATGATATTTCAAGTGTATTCTCCAAAGCAAAGAGACATACCACATGGAGGATACCAGGCCTGAAAGAAGAGGGTTGCGTTGTCTACAACCGAAACTGACCACAAACCAGACAAAGAGGCCACAGTCAAGGCTTCAGCGGCCACGAACAGCTGGGGTGCTAAGAAAAGGAATCATGCTGAACAATACCAGGACAACTAGTGAACTGAAGTGTTGTGGCTACACAAAGTAAGTGTGGGATTTCCAGTATTCTATATCTTCCAAAGCAAATATGCAGAATACACACTGACAGAGCACAACAATAACCATAGCTGATGTCATGAGGCCCAGAGGCAGAGTGTCCAGCTTGTCTTTGCTTTTCTGTTTTCAAACCTTTATCTGTTAGACACTTGTACCTTACCTAAATACCAGAAATGCATTATCCACAAGGCAACCTCGGCAGATGCATTTGGCCTGGCAAGTGTCTAGAGGCCTGGCTGACAGCAACTCACACCACATTTTACCAAAAATGTCTGCCCCTGCTTAAATCTGATGGAGGAAGTGACATCACTGATCACAGAATGGTGCTCCTGTAGGAAACCTAAACCCCCCAAAAAATGAGTTTCACTTACCTGGGGCTTCTACCAGCCCCATGCAGCCATCCTGTGCCCTCGTAGTCACTCACTGCTGCTCCGGTCCCCCGCCACCAGTTAGTTTTCTTTTTGCCGACTCAGAGTCGGCGGGCCGCCACGCGTACATTTGCACGCAATCCCGCTGGTGCAGAAAGCTATCGTGGACATTAACACATACATTTTTACACGGAGGTGCAATGCGTAAATTTTCATTCCACCTCCAACACGTGCGAGGAAACTACGAGGGCACAGGATGGCTGCATGGGGCTGGTAGGAGCCCCAAGTAAGTGAAACTCATTGTTTTTTCCTTGCTAACACACCTCAACAACGTTCCCCTGCAGATCACATGTTTTTGTGTCCAAATGCTATATGCATGCATCCACTCACATCTCTAGGTAAAGGACGGCACAATGTTCCATGTGTGTCAAAGCTTTGGCATCCCATGAATTTGTTATGGAATCCCATATCTTGTAGTTATGCCTCTGCATTATGGGACCCCATAACTTGTAGTTATGCCTCTGCATTATGGGACCCCATATCTTGTAGTTACCCCTCTGCATTATGGGACCCCATATCTTGTAGTTACCCCTCTGCATTATGGGACCCCATATCTTGTAGTTACCCCTCTGCATTATGGGACCCCATATCTTGTAGTTATGCCTCTGCATTATGGGACTCCATATCTTGTAGTTACCCCTCTGCATTATGGGACTCCATATCTTGTAGTTATGCCTCTGCATTATGGGACTCCATATCTTGTAGTTACCCCTCTGCATTATGGGACCCCATAACTTGTAGTTATGCCTCTGCATTATGGGACCCCATAACTTGTAGTTATCCTTCTGCATTATGGGAGCAGATGTCTTGTAGTTATGCCTCTGCATTATGGGACCCCATAACTTGTAGTTATCCTTCTGCATTATGGGAGCAGATGTCTTGTAGTTATGCCTCTGCATTATGGGACCCTATAACTTTATAACTTGTAGTTATGCCTCTGCATTATGGGACCCCATAACTTGTAGTTATGCCTCTGCATTATGGGACCCCATAACTTGTAGTTACCCCTCTGCATTATGGGACCCCATAACTTGTAGTTATGCCTCTGCATTATGGGACCCCATAACTTGTAGTTATGCCTCTGCATTATGGGACCCCATAACTTGTAGTTATCCTTCTGCATTATGGGAGCAGATGTCTTGTAGTTATGCCTCTGCATTATGGGACCCTATAACTTGTAGTTATGCCTCTGCATTATGGGACCCCATAACTTGTAGTTATGCCTCTGCATTATGGGACCCCATAACTTGTAGTTACCCCTCTGCATTATGGGACCCCATAACTTGTAGTTACCCCTCTGGATTATGGGACCCCATAACTTGTAGTTATGCCTCTGCATTATGGGACCCCATAACTTGTAGTTACCCCTCTGGATTATGGGCCCCCATAACTTGTGGTTACCCCTCTGGATTATGGGACCCCATAACTTGTAGTTACCCCTCTGGATTATGGGACCCCATAACTTGTAGTTACCCCTCTGGATTATGGGACCCTATATCTTCTAGTTATGCCTCTGCGCACTGGTCCTGATTTCTCAAAAGTCTTCTCCTGCTGCCTTCTTCTCACTTACTACACATATTACCTTTTTTCGTTCCCAGCAATCAATAGGTGTTAACATTCTCTAAAATATTTGATCAAAGTTTAGGCAATCAAGGTCTCTTTTTACCACTTTGTTCCTTGTTATGTGCTGCAAAGGTATATGGAAACAAAACATTAAGGGACTGATATTATATTAGTTTATTCATAGAAATATCATAGCTCTTGTAAGATTTTATAAAAAGCTGAATTCCTTTTCACTTACAAAGTCAGATGTGAGTGTAAAAATGTTCACATCATTTTATAAATCTGGACTGTAAAGAATATAGGGAACTGAAAAGGCTATAGGATGGAGCTAGAGGTGACGAGTTATGACATTAGTTAAAGAGACACTGAAGCGAAAAAAAATGATATTATGATTTGTATGTGTAGCACAGCTAAGAAATAAAACATTAAGATCAGATACATCAGTGTAATTGTTTCCAGTACAGGAAGAGTTGAGAAACTCCAATTGTTATCTCTATGCAAACAAGCCATTAAGCTCTCCGACTAAGTTAGTCGTGGAGAGGGATGTTATCTGACTTTTATTATCTCAACTGTTCCTGGACTATTTACTTTTTCTCTGCTAGAGGAGAGGTCATTACTTCACAGACTGCTCTGAAAGACTCATTTTGAATGCTGAGTGTTGTGTAATGTGCACATATTATAGAATGATGCAATGTTAGAAAAAACACTATATACCTGAAAATAAAAGTATGAGAATATTTTCTTTTCTGCTAATCTTCTAGTAATTATTCATAGTACACAACCAATTCACTATATCATATTTTTTTTTTCGCTTCAGTGTCTCTTTAATCCAAGTAAGAAGGCTGTATAGCTTGAAGAAAATTACATTTTAAAGCAAATATTGTTTTGAAGACATGAGTTATCTAAATGCAAAATATATTTCAAACAGTGGCCTTGTCCTATGTTCCCCAAACCACAGATTGACTCACGAACACCCCTAATGGCTGGAATTTTAAAATAAACCTGTGAGAATTATTTGGTTAACAAATCAGATACTTACCTTGGTAAAGGGAAGCCTCTGGATCTCCCAGAGACTTCCCACAGCATCCTCTCAACCACCGATCCAGGGATGGGATCCCCGAAGCTCGCAGGTGCGCTCATGCACAAGAACGAGTGTGGCTGTACTGCGCAGTAGCACAGACCCACTTGGACTTTAGCGGGAAAAGCCAAGCTCAATCGAATGTGTGCTACTGTACAGGTGCAAGCCGCCAACAAGGGCTTGTCAATAGTTGTCGGGAGGACACAGCGCTGGAACGGACCGGTGGAGGAGGACAGGGGGAGCCTTTTGGATTATCCAGAGGCTTCCCTCTATTGAGGTGATTACCCATTTTCTTCACTATTGAAACTGAATTAAGACTTCAATAGAAGGTTTTTTGTTTATACTATTCTTATTTCTATTTTTTCTGCCCTGTTCTATGATAAATGCCTCTTTGTTTAGTTTACCCTTGGAATGGGAGGTGGGAGAGGGGCAGGGAAAGAGGATGGTGAGCCTGGATAAGGGAAAAGGAAAGTGAACTTATTAGTAAGATTTGACACAACCTGACGTGACTATAAAAATATGCTGGTTTAATGTAAAATGGTTAATTTGCCCTAGGATAGGGTCACAGACCTTTCAGTCAGCTCACACAGAAAAAGTTCACGCATTACAATTAGAAGAAGCACATTTCAATAAGAGCACATTCCCAAAGAGACAGGATCTCACTATTCCCCAACATAGTACCTGGAAACCTGCCCAGACACCAAATCCAGCATAGCTATTGTTATTTATAGATCCTTATCCTTTAAGTTGGCTGATCTAAGAAAGATCAAGAGGGTAGATATTTAAGAAAATGAATAGAGGTGTTAGGACATGGATACACTATAGTAAATAAACACCTCACAAATCAATAACAGGCATAGCAAAATGGATGCACCTTATGGAAGATGTTATTGAGGGAGATCTAGTTTGGGAGAGGATTTCAGTATTTCTTTAGACTCACGATTATATACCTCCAGGGACTCCTCCTCAATCTTTTATGGCTCCCACCAAGTGATATAGCACAAAAAAATGCAGCAATCTTAGAACAACTAATACTAAAACTGATGGATCTAGAAATTAGCCATATACTCAGGGGTGGTGATGAAAGAACTCACAGAAGATTGGTACAAGGAAAGAATAGAAAACAAATATTAAAAAGACAAAAATCAGTCTCAAAGCAAACTCCGTGAATAAAGTAAGAAATGTCGCTGCATGTAAACAATCACTCAGAGGGGTAAGAATATAGAATTTTGTAACTCAGTAAAACAAGATATGAAAATCCATAAGCCTGAGTAAATCACAGAGATGTTTGATTTATATTAGTAGAACTTCTGCATTATAAGGGTGTATACTCACATCCAATTTTGATTAGCAAAAGATTGGCCAATTTTATCACCTCCATTAGTATGACAGCTTACCTACCCAATCTCAGGAATTGAACAGAGGCACCAACAGGATAAAATATGCTTAAAGGGGCAGTATTGCGAAAATAGTCCTTTTTACTTCATTACATATAAGTTATGTACAAGTGGAGTAATACTTTAAACACGTTTAGTGGCTGAACAAATGTAATTAGTACACTGGCATTACCTATTTGAAGCAAGGGAGCCACGTCAGAAGAAACATTTACTGACGCCGATTTAGACAATACCATTATGCTGTAGGAGGCAGCTAAATCAGCTGTTTGGGGTGGCATTATATTTCCCCCTTGAGACGTTAGAAATAGGATCCTCCACCTTGTAACTGCACTCTCGTGCAGTTCCCCCAGCTCATGTGAGCCGCGTGACGTCACCGCACTTCACAGATCCTAATGCTGCCTGCCGAGGCCCCTTCACCGCTGCTGGCAAGGACACGGACACCTATTGCTGTCCGTTGCTGTGGTTACCAGCTTTCAGCTCTGCGCAGCATTGTGGCAGCAGCACGGAGCAGCCAGGAGTTGTAGGCTAAACTCCTGGCTGCTCCGTGCTGCTGCCACAATGCTGCGCAAAGCTGAAAGCTGGTAACCACAGCGACAGACAGCAATAGGTGTCCGTGTCCTTGCCAGCAGCAGTGAAGGGGCCTCGGCAGGCAGCATTAGGATCTGTGAAGTGCGGTGACGTCACGCGGCTCACATGAGCTGGGGGAACTGCACGAGAGTGCAGTTACAAGGTGGAGGTTCCTATTTCTAACGTCTCAAGGGGGAAATATAATGCCACCCCAAACAGCTGATTTAGCTGCCTCCTACAGCATAATGGTATTGTCTAAATAGGTGTCAGTAAATGTTTCTTCTGACGTGGCTCCCTTGCTTCAAATAGGTAATGCCAGTGTACTAATTACATTTGTTCAGCCACTAAACGTGTTTAAAGTATTACTACACTTGTACATAACTTATATGTAATGAAGTAAAAAGGACTATTTTCGCAATACTGCCCCTTTAAAACTTTAAAATTGCTGAGGAGGCAGTGGTGGACTTACCTCCTCAAAGCAGACATGAACCTGTAAGTTTTCAAAGGTTTAGATTTATTAATATACTCCAGAAAACAGTTGCAACGCGTTTCGCAGGTGTGGCCCCGCTTCATCAGGCAATAGGGGATAGAGCATACAGCAACAAGTGACTATGTCTCAGCCTAGCGCCTCTGTTTTCTGGAGTATATTAATAAATCTAAACCTTTGAAAATTGACAGTTTCATGTCTGCTTTGAGGAGGTAAGTCCACCACTGTCTCCTTAGCAACTTTAAAGTTTTTAGCATATTTTATCCTGTTGGCGCCTCTGTTCAATTCCTGCGATACCTGTGTCCACCCCTGGTGGAGGTGTGATATACCCCATTCTTTCCGATCTACAGAGAGCGACTTCTTAATCTTGAGTGGGTACAGGTCTTAATCTCCCCACCTGCATTTACAGTGGTTGCCTATCGGGTAACCCTGGTTTGTGAATATCAATTTACTTACTTACACTATCCATTAAATCCAATACATACTACACTATATTGGGCTCTCTGTGTTTCTCTTTTTGTACCTACCCAATCTGTTCATCGTATTCAAAGTCTGTTGGCCCTCATACTACATAGAGGTGGCAAAATTGGACAGTGATTGGCCAATCAAACCTGGATGTGTGTATGCACCCTAAAGCCTGGTACACTTTTTCAATTATGGTTGGCCAATCACTGACCAAATTTACCACCTCCTTTTAGTATGAGGGTTTACCTTCACAATCTGCTGATAGTGTTCAATATCTGTTGACCCTCATACTACATGGAGGAGGCAAAATTAGTCAGTGATTTGCCAATGACAATTAAAAGTGTGTATCAAGCTTTACCGTCAATATTCACCTCCACAAGCCAGCAATATCTGTAGACAATCATTTAGTGTAGGACAATTGTATCACCTCTATGCAATATGAGGGTCAACAGATATTAAATACTATGAGCAGATTGTGTAGCTAAACCCTCATACTACACGAAGGTGGTAAAATTGGTCAGTAAATGGCCAGCCAATCATAACTGAAAGTGTGTGCCAGGCCTAAACCCTAGTAAACACATCTAATTTTGGTTGGCCAATGATTGGCAAATTTTACCACTTTTATCTAGTAGAAGAGTTTACCTACTATAGGTGGAGGTGGTAAATTGGCCTCTGATTGGCCAAATAAAATTGGATGTGTGCACCAGGCTTAACGCCTGGTACACACTTTCAATTATGATTGACCAATCACTGACCAATTTTACCACGTCCATGTAGTATGAGGGTTTACCTATACATCCTGCTCATAGAATTCAATATCTGTTGACCCTCATACTGCATGGAGATGGTAAAATTGGTCAGTGATTGATTGGCCAATAATTGAAAGTGTGCATATGCTGTATGAATTAGAAAGACATACCCTTAGTAGGAAGGTGGCGTGGTTAGATAATTGGTAAGCAGTGGGTGCTCGGGTGCTGTTTGCCTTACGGCCATTTCGCGATAGTGTGCGCTTCCACGGAGGCTGTAGGTTGCAGCCTCCGTGGAAGCGCACACTAGCGCGAAACAGTCATAAGGCAAACAGCACCCGAGCACCCACCGCTTACCAACTATCTAACCACGCCACCTTCCTACTAAGGGTATGTCTTTCTGATTCATACAGCATATGTATATGACTGCAAGCTGTTTTTAATGTTTAAGTTACTGAATAAACAAGCCAAAGAAGTAGTGCCGGTTTCTCTGCTGTATATCTCCTTATGCTAATAACTTGTATGAACAGTATGAACCAGAGCACCAGAGTACGCTTCATACTGGCCAAGAAGGAAGGTGCACTGACTATACCACCAGCGGCACCAGCTCAGCTGTGAGACACTGTAGTGCCAGCCTGCTGTCTACTTTCTACATCTGTTGATAATTGAAAGTGTGTACCAGGCTTAAAGGGAACATTTACTGAGTAAAATTATTTAAAATAAACACATGAGGTAACTTCAAATGAACATTACATAGTTACCTTGCCATCAGTTCCTCTCAGAAGCTCACCATTTCCTTCTGACAATGATCCCTTCCAGTTCTGACAACATTTTGTCAGAACTGAAATATATCAGTTGCTGTCAGTTATTTATCAGTTGCTGTCAGTTATAGCTGAGAGGACAAATGATGTGCCAAGTAATGTCTATGTCTCCCTATGGCTCAAGTGGGCGATGTTACAGTTTAACAGTGTGCTGACCAGGAAGCTGTTATGGGGTAAAAGCCATTTTCAAAATGGAGGACGGAGAATTCCCTTGATCACAGTTGACAAACAGGACGCAGGAGAGGAGAAAGAGACTGAGGAGTGGACTACATGGGGGGTAAGAATGACTTGTGTATGTTTGTTTTGACTTTTAATTTTCAGTTCAGGTTTTCTTTAAGGCTAGAAGTCCCCAGGTCTAGAAAAGTTTAAGTACATTATAATAAAGAAAAAACAATCTAATTCTAAAATATTAAATATTTCAATAAAAAAATGGGAACTCACTTCTTAATTAGGCATAGCTTAACCTCCTCGGCGTTCTATTGAGATCGCCAGGGAGGCTGCGGGAGGGTTTTTTTTTAATTAAAAAAAAAACTATTTCATGCAGCCAACTGAAAGTTGGCTGCATGAAAGCCCACTAGAGGGCGCTCCGGAGGCGTTCTTCCGATCGCCTCCGGCGCCCATAATAAACAAGGAAGGCCGCAATGAGCGGCCTTCCTTGTTTTGCTTAGATCGTCGCCATGGCGACGAGCGGAGTGACGTCATGGACGTCAGCCGACGTCCTGACGTCAGCCGCCTCCGATCCAGCCCTTAGCGCTGGCCGGAACTTTTTGTTCCGGCTGCGCAGGGCTCAGGCGGCTAGGGGGGCCCTCTTTCGCCGCTGCTCGCGGCGAATCGCCGCAGAGCGGCGGCGATCAGGCAGCACACGCGGCTGGCAAAGTGCCGGCTGCGTGTGCTGCACTTTATTTGATAAAAATCGGCCCAGCAGGGCCTGAGCGGCAGCCTCCGGCGGTGATGGACGAGCTGAGCTCGTCCATACCGCTCAGGAGGTTAAATGCCTTCCAGGAATTGTAACTTGGACAAAGAAAACATACAAGCTGATAAGTTGCTGTAAAGGTTGTAACATGTAATAATGGAATGGTAGGATCAAAATTGTCAGGCAACCAGTCAACTAGCGTTGTTAGCCTGTGCAAGATAGGACTGCCAGAACTAGGTAGTGATGATAATAGTTAGGAAACCACTAGGCAGAGCAATGCTGAATTAGTCAGCACTATCTCTATGTTTTATTTTTTCATTTAGAATTAGAGTAACTTTAAAAAGATTTGTGTATTTTGGATAGGTCACTCTTCTGTAATGAAATGGATCTCTTGATCATGGCTACAGAGTGTGGAGACATTTATTTGTGGGAGTTTGATGATTCGATCATAGGTCCTGTTTCTGAAGAGAACACTGATGTGGATGAAAGTCTTCATATTATGGAGGTAATAACATATTTTAATCATATGTCTTTGCAATGTCTGTAAGTGGAAGTAAAAATGCATGCCGTATTAACGGTTCCAAAAAGATTTACAAATGCTTGATGGAGACGTCAGACATCTCAGAAATGCCCTATCTTTAGGGGCAAGATCCTGGAAAGGCCACATAAGTCTGGGCCTCGGGCGGCTGAAAAGTGGTTTGCTGCATATGGAAGAGGAGGCTGTAAATGTAAAGTAGCACATGAAACTGGGGAGTTGCTGTACAAGGTTGTTACCAATGGAAGAGGGAGCTGCACATGGAATGGAAAGGCAATAGGAAAGTTGACCTAGGGGTGGAAACATTATAAATCTGGCCTTGCCTATTTTTAAAGCAAATACTGTAAAACTGAATACAATATCAAAATTAAAAGAAACTGTTAGCATACATATTTTCACATTTAAAACATATGGCAAAGTCAGACCCTGTTTAGAAACACAAGAAAGATAAACTGATGTTCCTCTGTAATATCAAGGAACCCTGTTTATTACAGCGGGCCTACAAAGTGATAATATGGATATTATAAATATGTATCAGTTGAGTAAGATGTGTTTGGTGCAACAAAACATGCATCAGAGAATTTATTTGATGCACTACTATAATTCTTTATAGAAAGACATTGGGCCCGATCCTATTCACCTTTTCTCCTAAGTTTTCTCCAAGAAGATAGTTTTTCATCTTCCGTTTAAAATAACTTTTCAGCGCTCTGCAATTGAAAAAGTAACAAAAACATCGGTGAAAAGGTGCTGTCAAAATGATTCTGAGTTAATTTCTTGCTTCTTGCTTTGGGCTTTTGTGCCTTTCATCGTTCAGCACAATATTGACTGTCAATGTTGATGTACATCTGTGATTGAGGCCATTGTTCCCCATACCGTGGTTTGCGGTGGGATTGTTATCACATCAGCAACAATTGTCTGCAGCAACCTCTGTACAGCAAGTCTTCACCTCTGCTATGCTATGCACAGTTTTGCATCTGCTATCCAGCATCTTCACTGTTGTTTGCAGAACTCTTGCTTGGATAATTAATAACATTTATATGTTTTTCTAATCTTGAGTTTGTAATCAATTGGGACACCTCCCTCCACATTAAGATCTCATCTTTTTTGTAATACATTTCTTGCTTGCTGGTGGCTTAAAATGCATTTTATTTATAATATGGAAATATCACCCAGGAGAAAACTTGTAACATTGATCATATACAGTATGTGATGCACCGTATACATTATGGGTACAGTCACACTAAGTGCGTTGCATTATGAAGTAAGTTATCGTTGCAGTTTGTTGAACTTGTATGTATTGCGCACATGTATGCTTGTGCACATGTATGCATTGCCATTGCAGTGCGTCAGATTCCATTGTAAGAGCATGACTCAAGCTATGTGCTACCGGACACTGCGCCTGTTATGCCCCTGCTACCAACGACTAGTGACCGGGTACCAAGCGTTGCAGCACACAAAGTATCTGATTACACAAATTTGTAATTCTATAGCAATGTGCATGTGCCCTGTAGCTGATTCAGGGTAAACTAAGCCTAAATGTTGTGATATGATGAACACTAACCGAGCACCTACTTTATATATATCTTAACTGATACTATTTTATATGTTCCTTGCAATTTTTCACCTACACACTGCTTATGTCTGCATTGATATTATATATTGGATGGTATATGTACGGTACATCTCACCCCTACTTACTAAGAAGAAACCTAAACAGTAAGATAAATATGGCAGATTGTTATGACATGAACTGCCAATATTGTCAGATTATTGCCATTAGTGAATCTGTGAGATACACTGTGCACTCTACTAACTGTCGTCTTATATGTGCAGGAGGAGTATCAAAATTTAATAAAGGGGAGTACCCCAACACAACATAACACCAAGGTGAAGATAAGCAAGCACCTAACAGGTAACTGTTATACAGAACGTTTTACCCATCACTGTACAGAAAATATATCAAAAAATGATTACTAATACCAATTTACACATGCAAAATTTCAAAATTTGGTAAACTATTATAATTTCTCAGCAACAAGAGAAAAGCTTCCGGGCACCAGTGGATAGCAGAAAAACACCTTTATTCCATCCTCAGTACAAAGATTAAAATTAGATGTTATAGCCTAACAGTCTGTTTTGCAAAGTCTAGCTCTGCTTCCTCAGAGGCAAGAAAAATTTTTTTTCTTGCCTCTGAGGAAGCAGAGCTAGACTTTGCGAAACAGACTGTTGGGTTATAACATCTAATTTTAATCTTTGTACTGAGGATGGAATAAAGGTGTTTTTCTGCTATCCACTGGTGCCCGGAAGCTTTTCTCTTGTTGCTGCTATATTGGATCTCAAATCTAGAGGCACAGTGGTTACACCGTTCCCTCGGTGGTTCAACCAAGGATCTAGTGCCAGTCCGCTTTTTGATCTCCCCTTACATACATTATAATTTCTCACATTCTAATTTTGTTGTTAGTAAAACTTTATCCTTATTCATAAATTCTGCATATGTTCCACCTCATTGTAAATCAATTTGTTTTCTGATTGAATTCCATAAAATGTAGTGTGTCGATCAGCCATGTCATGCTATTAATAAAAAATGACTGATCCACCAAGATCCTAAAGAGCAAAGCATAGTGTCAAATATTATGATACGTTATGTTGCGTTAGCTGCTGATCAGTTTACCAATTGGGTAAGGATTTGGTCATGTAAATGCTTTTGATTTATCTTGCTTATGTATATGTGAGGAATGTCACCCGCAGGGCTCAGGACTCTATCCCTTGGGCGACAGTTCACAGCCGAGTGCACACAGACACGTCGCTGGTCTAGAGGCTAACAACATGTCTGTTGCACTGGAGGGGATATGACAAGCTGCACAGATTGGAGTGCTGAGTAGAAGGACAATGCACTTAGGGGGATAGTCGGGTGCTGGATGGCAAATCTTTAGGCGAGATCAGTGGGCTCCTGTATACAAGCTAGATTCTTGGCTTAGGAGGTCCATAAAGGCCGCCTCAGCTATGTACATCCAGTGTATATACATAGCTTAAGTAAACAGATTATCAGGAGAAGTAGGCTAATCTTTGCCCTTGTCTGAATGCTGAGCATCCACTTCAGCAAAGGCTGCTTGCCTGAACTGTATTCACTACATTTTTAGAGAAATGTAAAGAATTTAAAATTGAATTTTAGGACTTCAGCAATTGCTCCATTCTCCACATACAACAAGCCCTGCATAAACTTGACTTGTTTGACATCCTCATGGTCACAAGCTCACTTCACCACTCCCCCTCTACCTCCTACAGGAGGTGGGGCCTTATGAGAAGGACTATTGCCGAAGTTCAATGGTGGCAAATCTTGCTTAGCAAATTAGGAGGTGGAAGGGCGCAGAGTAGGGATGGTAAATGGTAAATGATATGCAAATAATTCAGAGAATTATGCAAATGTAAATGGACTGATCAAATCATCAATTAGTCAATTATCAAGCTGCATTCATTTGTATACCAAAACTGCATGACCCTTAATCAATTATTTGCATGCCATTAAGCATAGGGCATAATTGACTTATTGCTACTTCATCTCTGTTCAAAATCTTCAGTGGGCATGTTCAGTACTGTACAGGAAAGTGCTGCATAGGAACAAGTGGAAAGGCTGCTGCACTCACGTTTAACACATATGGGAGCCGGGAAATAGAAGCCAAACTTCAAAAATCCAGGAAAAATCCCGCTGCACCAGATGGTGGGATATTGTCAAAAAACCTTTATTAGTAATTCATCATCAAAGTAGCATACAAAAGCTCACGCGTATCGGAGCAACGGCTCCTTAATCATAGCTGCTTGCTATGATTAAGGAGCCGTTGCTCCGATACGCGTGAGCTTTTGTATGCTACTTTGATGATGGATTACTAATAAAGTTTTTTGACAATATCCCACCATCTGGTGCAGCGGGATTTTTCCTGGATTCTTAAAGTGCTGCATAGTCAGTAAAATAGTTAGGTTGCCGCATTAAACTTTTATGGAATGCATTAATAGCATTATGCCTTAACCCTTGAACATTGTATTAAGAAATTGCAGTGACTGATTTGGTAACATTGTAGTATCCTGACATACAGTATATTATCAAGGGTACTGCAGCTCCTAATTCAGTAAAAATACTGATCCTTTTCACATTGGCTCAAAGTGTGTATAAGCTAAGCCAATAAAGACACTGTCTGTTGTAGTATTTTGGTATCTGTAACTTGGTAGAAGTTTGCAGAGTTTCATGACCCACTTTCTTCCCTGCTTTGATTGCAGGATGACTCCTTTTTTGTTGCAACTTTCTCCTCGTGTTCATTGCAGCCTGGCTCCTTTCTTTACGCTTGGAGGCATTTTATTTGTTACTTTAAGAGTTTATAAAGGAAGTCTGCCCCCCTCAAGCTCTTTTACTCAACTACTCTCTTGCAGACAGCTTCCCCACTGTTTACAATCTTGGCCAGGGCTTCTGACAGGTTGATGCAGCTAGTCATGTCAGTTATATAGGTTTTTTTATAACATTGCATTCTCTAATATTTGCAATTTACACACTACACTCAGCATTCTAAATTATTTCACAGAGCAGGCTAATGCCCTTTTGAACTTTCTTTTGCAGAAAAAAAATCAAAATACAGTGACAGACACTTGAGATAATAAGCATCAGAAGACAGAGCTCTCTGCGACTTTGAAAGTCGAAGAGATCAGTGGCTCTTTTGCATAGATAACAACTGGAGTTTCTTAACTCTTCCTGTACTGGAAACAATATTAGACTCATATCTCTGCTGCTAATATTTTATTTCTTAGCTGTACTACACATACAAATCATTATATCATAAGTTTATTTTCACTTCAGATTCCCTTCAAATCCCCCCTTTTGATTTTTCCACCTCACTTGATGAAACCACAGCTACTGTATGTCGGCCTACTGCAAGCCCTGCCTGATTGTATAAATAGAGACAGAGCTGTAAGCAGAAAGTTAGTTCAGTGGAAGTGCTCGAAGAGGACATAACTAAGTCCTCCAGACTCTCCAAGTAATAAAGAAGAAGCAAGCAAGCACAACAAGAATGGCTACAATCAAAGTGACAGTGTCAAAAAGGGTCCTAGAGGAAAAAAACCCTGAAGACTTCTGGGAACAAAATACAACCACAAACATTGCATTAACCAATTCTAACTTTCAAATACAACGGGCCCAATCCAATTCACTTTTTCTCCTAAGTTTTCTCCTAGGAGATAATATTTCATCTTCTGTTTAAATAACTTTTTAGCACTCAACAGTTAAAAAAAAGTTCCAAAAAGTAGGTGAAAAAGTACTGTCTTGCTTGATGGTGGTTTAAAAGACCTTTTATTGATAAGATGTGAAAGTTCACAGGAGAAAACTCAGGAGAACAAGTGAATTGAATCAGGCCCTTAGAGTCAATATGTAAGGAGTCTCAGGAGACTCTTGTACACTTTAGCTAAAGCAGAAATGCTTATTTGAATGGATAGAACCATAAATCTTTCCAAGTGGGTGTCCAAAGAGCTCCTGGACCAACCAGCAGTGGTGCTTTGCAAGGAGAAGAAGGCTATTTCTCTGCAAATAGCAAGTTGCTGCTATCAACTGCAGCAGATCCTTAAAAAAAGATAAAACACATGATTTATGACACCACAGATGCTTTCTGAATCAACCCACAGGCAGAAATTAGATCTGTTTTTCACCGATATCGTTTTTACTGACCTCATAAAGATAAAAATGATTGACATATGACTTTGTATTCTGTATATGGCATTGTGCTGTTCTCTCTCCTCTTCTTTTGGTAAGGTTTCACCTGTAAGAAAGTATTGGCTGGTCATTTCAAGGCGGTCACATCTTTGATTGTAATTGGGAAGGAAAGTGGTTTCTCCAAAGCATATTTGGTGAGTAGCCACACAACACTCACTGTAGATAGTGAAAGAATAAGAGGAGTATGTTCATTATGTATTAACAATGGAAGTGTATAAGATACCATCAGCAGATCAAAAAGGACTGTAGAGAGACCAACAAGTGCTGATTTAAAGAGGAGCTCTTAGGTATAGGGTCTCAGAGAAAAAACACATATATCAGTAGCTAAATATTGGCTCTACTTACATTGCATATGCATTTCACTGTCCACGTTTGGATTTCACTGAATTTTTATATAGGATTTGCAGAGAATGATGCTCCTGACAGCTCATGGCAGGTTCCATGTTTGTCTGTCTCCTATGAAGCCAATTGTGATGTCATATCCTCCCTGCTTCCTAATGATTCGACTCACAAAAAAGATCCTAATGGACAACACTACTGTACAGTGAATATTAATTAGCCATGTGGCTAGGAACAATAGCGGACTCATGCAGTATACTCTAACGGAACATGTGCCCTGTGATTTTTCAGTGCTGTGAGTTTAGGCTGTTGCTTTTAGAAGCTGCTGTAACATGAGCCTTTAAAGCAGCCTTAGGGCATGATAGGGAAATGAAGGGGATGATCCAAGGTAGTGCACTGGGGAGAAGCAGCCCCAGAATGCTATGCAGTATCTGTTATGCGTCCTGCCAGCCTCCTTACAGAGCTTGGGAATAACAGCCTTGCTGTTCAGCACACATCACAGTAAGAGAGATTTTTAACTTCAGTATTGCCTTTTTGGCTTCCTTCTAAACAGTTTAACACAGGAGAACAGAGGTTTAAATTAGCTTTTGCAGCCTGACAGTTACTCTTTAAGGATCAGACAAACCTTAAAGTGTAACTGTCGGGCATAAAATCAAAAATCAATTCTTTATTTTTATCTGGTAAACACGTAATAAGGATGCTAATCAGGCAATCCAAAAGTTAAAAACACTGTTACTGTTCTTGTTGCTAAATGATCATTCCCCAGTTTACCTGATTCTTATTTGGTACGTTGCCGCACAAAGGAAGTTGCAGGGCATGCTGGGTTGTCCTTTTTTGCTTCTGTACATTAGTTTAGTCTGAGGGGAAATAAAGAAGCTAAAAAAGACAACCCAGCATGCCCTGCAACTTCCTTTTTGCAGCAACGTGCCAAATAAGAGTCAGGTATACTGGGGAATGATCATTTATAAACAAGAAAAGTAATAGAGATTTTAACTTTTGGATTGCTTGGTTAGCATCCGTATTACTTGTTTACCAGATAAAAATAAAGAATTGATTTTTGATTTTATGCCCGACAGTTACACTTTAAATATGGCAGTCTCCATATCTATCTCACTTCAGTTGTCTTTTATTTCCTATTAAATAATACCAGTTGCCTGGCAGTGGCACTCCTGCTGGTTTATTTGGCCTTCGTAGAGTCTGAATAACATCAGAAAAAAGCATGCAGCTAATCTTGTCAGATCTGATAATGTCGGAAACACCTGATCTGCTGCATGCTTGTTCAGGGTCTGTGGCCAAAAGTACTAGAGGCAGAGGATCAGCAGGACAGCCAGGAAACTGGTATTGCTTAAAAGGAAATAAATATGGCAGCCTCCATATCCCTCTCTCTCACTTTAGTTGTACTGTAACTTTTTATCAAGAAAAATCTACCAAGTTTCCTGAATTTTTCAATCTTTTGATCTATCAGCTGTGGTTGAAAACGGTAATCAACTTTTAGGGTGACAACTTTGTACAGTGATTTTTTTGTAATTTTTATTGTATAGCCATAGCTGTAATTTATTACGGCCTATGGCAAGCCTACATCAGGCCATGCATAGTTTCAAGCAGGCGCCGAAACGACCCAATTCGAAAAGTCCCTGCCTGCAAAGGGTTAACTGACAATATCTTGTTCAGTGATCTGACACCATTAACATTATTAACATTAATATTGGCCTTACTGCAAGTTAATTGAAGTGTTATTGTGGGAAGACAGAATATGTTCTCTTCCCCAGTAGATGAGTGGAGGCTGGGACTGCAGACTCTGCTTATGGGATCTACATAACTGCTCACTCATTGAGACATTCTCCAGACCAGAAATGGATCATTGGACTGAACACAGAGAGAAAGCTTGTGATGGAGTCATTATGGATATGTGCTATTGTCCAAAAAGGTATATTTATTGTTTGGATTTATCTAAGGTATTCATTTTCAAACAGAAGATTAAGCCCTAAGTACCATACAAACTGCCATGTGGTAATATTGCCCAGTGCACTCTCCATGTAAACCCTCCACAACAAAATCAGGCAGCATATACCCCCGAACAACATATTTAGGCAGGTTATGACACAAATAGGTAGAGTGTGCCCCCAAACATAATGAGCCTTTGAGTCTCCATAATATAATTAGACAGGATGATTCTAAAATATAATTAGACATTGTGTCTTCCAAATGTATCTAGATATTGTTTCTCCATAAATATAATATGGCAGTGTGCTCCATCTCCCCAAGCAAGGTGACTTGTAAGCTTATTCTGGCCAGTCTTGTTTTATGGCTGCCAGCAATTACTTCTGTCTCTTCACATGCCAAATGATCTCTGACTGAGACAGTCGTACGGTGCTGTCTCAGCGCAGGAGCCCCACAATGTTATTTAGCTATGGCTAAATTAATTGGCTTCAGTTCTTGCACTAAACAATATTAAATAGTTACAAATAATATCTTTCCCACATTTACATAACTGTTTATATATCCTAATTAACAAAATGCCTGGTTTCTGCGTCCAGGCATGTGTGTGTGAGCTGCTGTACTGCGCAAGCACAAGGTTGTGGCCGCATGGCGTGTGTGTGTGGGGGGGAGGGTCAGGTTTGGGTCATAGGTGCATATGGGTGTGCATGTGGGTTGCAGCTGCGGTGCGCCACTGTTCAGCACCTTGATGTAATAGGCTAAAACGAGTAGTTTCATATGTAGTTCTATGTAACAGTGTGAAAACAATGTGTTAGCTAAATTACGGCCATTTTGGAGGCTCTTCTAACCAGAAGCTCACTACCCTAATCGCAGTCTAACAAAGAATGATACTGGAATTTTCCTCTTTCCTCCTGCCTGTTTCCAGCATCTGAAAAAGGTGGGCGATCCTATAATTGTGATGTTCTGGCCTTTTGGCTGGAGGCATGGTGCACTTCTCGCTCAGCAGTGTCCACCTGGCTTGGCTGCAGGAAGGACATGTATGAAACAGCCTCTGTACCTGACAAAGCGATCTACTCGGCCACACGTAAGGAGTTGTAGGATGGGGTACTGGGGGATGTGAAGAGTGCAGTGCTTTTCAACCTACCTCCAGTGTAAGGCTGTGGAGTAATGAGTGGCTTGGAAATGGGTGGAATCTGGAAAGCTGGAAGCAAGACTGGTTCGGGTCAGAGGAAAACAGCCATCATGCCTGAGGTTTTGGACCATAGTAGGTAAACATGAAAGGAGGAAGGTTGGGAGTTGAGGATGAGCAATACAAAAATACATTTATAAGCGTGAGCTTTAGAATGATTTTATGTTTCATTTGAATCAAGTCCATGTGCATACTGTTTCTATTTTAGGAAAGAATTTGCATACTCTTCCAGTGATGGAAACATCTACATTCGCCGTTTTGGAATATCCTGTTCTGAGATGACCCTTGTAAATATTTTAAAGGGTCATGAAGCAGAGGTCACCTCGGTTGTGTGGCATCAGCTAAAGGACAAGTGGATCACAGGCTCTGAAGATGGAACCATTAGAATATGGGTAGCTAAATGAGCAAAAGGTTTTCCTTATAGTATAATACACATTCATGTTACCTATAAAGTACAATGTAATGTATACCTGATCCGACACAAAGCTACCCAAAGTAAGCCCAGAGGTATGTCCATGCTGGATCTACACAGCTTTGTGTGTTATCCGTTTCTCTCCTCATCCCCCTGATCTCTATGATCACTCCTTGACTTTTGACTAAAGAAACATTTTCAGTCAGGAAGAGGTAGACAGGAAGAGGCAGGCTTGCTGCGCTGTTCCCTCTAGTCAGCCTTCTCTTTCCTGTCCCATTCACTTCCATTAAAGGGAACTTAAAGCTAAAGGGATATACAGGCTGCCATATTTATTTCCTTTTAAACATTGCATATTGCCTGGCTAGCCTGCTGATCCTTTGCCTTTAATACTTTAACCATAGACCCTGAACAAGCATGCAGATCAGGTGCTCTGACTGAAGTCTGACTGGATTAGCTACATGCTTGTATCAGGTTTGTGATTCAGACATTATTGTAGCCAAAGAGATCAGCAGGATGGCCAGGTAACTGGTATTGCTTAAAAAGAAATAAATATTGAAGCCTCGCTATAGGTTCCCTTTAAGGAAGCTTTTTTTTTAGGAAATGTTTCTGGTTTTGAATATTGATCATTTAACAATATTTTCTTGTGTTTGTATTGTTCATTTCGTGCTCCAGTGTAGGGGTTTTATTTTTCCATGAGAACACAAACACCCCAATGAAAGTTATTTCCCTCTGCAGAGTGAAGAAGCAGCTCAATGTGAGAAGATCCTACACACAAAGGGAGTAGTCACCTGTGTCTGCATTGACCAGGTGAATGGATGCATTGCTGCCGGTGTACAGGACACCATCAGGTAAATGAGAAACTCTAGACATGCACATTTTATAAAACCTCAGCCCCCCTCACAGTTATAGAACTCTCTGTTGTATTAGATAGCATATCTCCTGCCTGTTTTCGTTTATCTTGGCATGCAAGGTGAATCTGACCATCTTATGTAATTTCCTTCATCTATATGAGTGTGTGCGAGTCTACTTCTGTGCCATCAGTTAACACTAATGCAGTTATTGTAGCCACTATTACATTTTATGGTGCCAGGTTGGTAACTGGACACACATCCTGCTCCTTCCACAGCACAGGCTGGAGAACATCTCTGGAGTAGAGTTTAGTCCAGGCATGGGCAAACTTGGCCCTCCAGCTGTTGAGGAACTACAAGTCCCACAATGCATTGCAGGAGTCTGACAGCCATAGTCATGACTCATAAAGGCAAATGCATTGTGGGATTTGTAGTTCCTTAACAGCTGGAGGGCCAAGTTTGCCCATGCCTTTAGTCAGTTACCTTCTACTGCATTTTGGCTTGTGGGAGGAAACCTACACAATGCAGGGAGAACAGTTGAACTTCAGGCACATGGAATGTCAAGTGTGCACCCAATTCAAAACCACAGTACTGCCAGGAAAAAAGTGCTAACCAGTAAGCCAGATGTACGGTATACCACATAAACTTAGAATGCACTGTAAGCCTCAGTAAACACAGCAATGGTCACAATCAATAACTGGGGTTCAATAATTTAGATCAAAACTGCATATCATTTTGTGCTTCATTCTAATGAAAACAACCAATCATGTTCTATTGATATTGAGGAAGAAATGAATCAGTACAACTGGGAGTGGTGGAAATGAAAAACTGAATTGAAGGGTGAGTAATGGACCATAAATATATTCAGTACAAAATCACTGCATTGTATTAGATTTAGTAGATCCAATCTAATTTCTACTAAGTCTAATCAGGGTCTGTTACTCCCCCATGTAGGTAGGAAGGCAGGGACCGTGAGCATGGGGCACCACCTGCTGGCCAATACCAGCTAACATAGCTTATAACACTGGAAAATTGCCAGGGGTTTTGAAATGTTTTAAATTCTTCTTAATGTTGCTAGACATTTTCTCATCTTCAGTCATCACTTCTTCTCATTGCTAAAAGTCTTCTCTGTTCCTAGAAGTCTTTTCTGTTGTTTGAATAATCGGCTTCATGAGACTACCCCTTCTAAAACCAACATCATACATGTCAAACTCTGGGGCCAAATCTTATGCAGGAGAACAGAGGCGCCAAAAGGATAAAAGGAAGCTAAATGAGCTTAAAAACCAAATTCTTGGTAAATAGAGGAGGTAGTGGTGGACGTACCTCCTCCAAGTAGACACACAACGACTGTAGTAAAGACAGTCAATATATTTTATTTATGAATGAAGTTCATAAATAAAATATATTGACTGTCTTTACTACAGTCGTTGTGTGTCTACTTGGAGGAGGCAAGTCCGCCACTACCTCCTCTATTTACCAAGAATTTGGTTTTTAAGCTCATTTAGCTTCCTTTTATCCTTTTGGCGCCTCTGTTCTCCTCACTAGACACTAGGGCACTGTTTAGGGAAAGGTGGGGGTCTTTAGACACGAGGGAACTATACAGGGTAGGGAGAACCACTAGACACCAGGGAACTGTATAGGGATTGGGTGGGGGCCATTAGACACCTGGGAACTTTATAAGGGAGGAAGTTGGCCAGTAGGCATTGAGGTTGGCTTGCAACTAGGTCCCAGTTTACAGTTTCGGCACACTTTGTATTTGAGTTTGACACTCCTGATATATATATAAAACCATGCACCTACTTTTTTCATTGTTAGTTTTTATATAAATTCCTTGGCTCATTTTTGCTGTTGCGGTTTGCTTAGAATTAAGATCTGTGCTACTTTTGTTTTGAAGATAATAGCATTTTTTTTCCAGACAATGCTACCCAAACTCTTTAAACCAGCTTATGGACATAAAACTGGCAGTGATGCGTTTTCTGCAAAATCATAATTTTATCTTTTATAGTTTTTGAGGTATTAAAGTTTTTATAAAGAACAAAAGTTCAGTTAGCCCCTTCCCTACAGCAGAGCACAGGCTGGGTGAACATTTGACCTTAATAAAAACTTCAATATCTCAAAATTTATGGAAGATAGAACAATTATTTCTGTGGCACAGATTGGGACAAACACAGCACTAACCAACCCCACCTGTTTAATGTCTGTAAGCTGTTGGAGGGAGCCTGAGTGATATTATTTTCTGGCAAAAAATAATCAATATCATCTTCAAAACGAAAGCAGCACAAATCTCAATTTTTGCAGTACATATGAGCTCAAACATAGCACTAATGAAACATAATGGAAATGTAATTTGTGTTATTTGTAAAGCCTGGTACACACCATGCAATTTTCCATCAGACTAATGGGTCAAATCGATAATTTCCAACAGGTTTAATCAGGTTCTGATTGATTTACTAAACATCAAATAGTGTCGCTGTTCTCCCGACCACTCGCTGAGGTAATCCCAGTAGTGACCTGGTGGGCACTAGGCAGCAAAGTCCTGCACCCCCCGTGGGGTGTGGTTGAAGGCCCGTGGTCACTTAGACTCCACTACTGGGCAACACCTCTTCCTTCGTGAGAGAGTCAACAGAGACTGAAGACGATAACAGCTACTAATTTTGTGGAAGTGAAGCAGATTGTCTCTGTACGCTCTCTCTGAGAGAGTACAGTAGTTGCCATACTGACGATAATGCCAGCGCCGATCCCTGCTCTCTCCAGCTGGCATTGGGCATGTTTTATTGTAAGCATGCATCTCACGTAAGCCTATGCTTACTGTGGCTGACGCTTCCTTGTGGCTCTCGTGTGAGTCTCGCCGCCCCCTTCTCTTGACGCTGGCTGGCTGTGGCCGGTGTCTGGTTACGTGAGCTCGTCCTCCTTCTTTTTGATATTAACGTACCTCGCAGGCATCTTCTGGCTGGGCTGGCTGCGTAGTCGGGTCTGCCTGGTCTGACACCTGCGGTGTAATGCTTGGGGGTATACTTTCTAAGTGTAACGATCGGTGTCAGCAACCAGAGAGAGAATCTGATCCTTGGCGATCCGCAGTATCCCCAAGAATACAGATATACCCGATTATTGAGGATCTGCGGAATCGTCAATAATCAGATATGTCTAACCTCTAGACACCAGGGAGAGTGTAAGTGTTTGGTGCAACAGTAACAACTCTGAGTAAAGACCACCAGAGGAGCTGGCGGCCTATACTCCCGAGGAATTCACCCCTGAGCGGTGGGTGATATTCCTGTAGCCTGTGGACCCCTGAGCAAGGGACCAAGGCTGGGACGCAGGAAGCCCTGCTGCTAATATGTAAGGCTTTGCCCTGAACTGGGCTAACGTAACACAGTAATAACACAACCTAGTCTGGGTGTGAGGTCCGTATTCACAACACCCTGGAACTAGTCTGGAGTATAACATAAATGATAATACAGTTCCCTAGTCTTGGGTGTGAGGTCCGTATTCACAACACCCTGGAACTAGTCTAGAGAATACACAGAGGATACACAGTATTCCTAGTCTGGGGTGTGAGGGCCTTGATCTCAACACCCTGGAACTGGTCTAACAAATAATACCATACAATTAGTACTTTAAGCTATCAAGAATCTGACTCAGTGTGGATTCCCAGCTCCAGCCGGTTCTGGCACACTGTCGGGTCTAGCTAAGGTCTGAGTGCCTTCACGCAAGTGTTAGCAATGGCAGACAACCAGCAACTGACAAGCAGCAGAACATATAGTTGCTGGACTCTGCTGCCCCGCCCGAACCATTCAGCCAATCATGAGTCCTACAGGAGTCAGCTGACCTTCCTGATCAGCTGACACTTCCGCTGCTGGTATAAAGGTCCTGCATTCAGGCCCGCGCGTGCATAGCTCTCCATCTGTCTAGGTGCACTAACAGACCCAGCCACACCAAGCACACGCCGCCGCATGCAAGCAGCCGCTTTGCTGTCAGGACATGCGGCGGCTTTTCCGCATTCCACCATACTACCAGACGCGTGTCCATGCGTGCAAACCGCCGCTTTGGACGCGGAATCAGCCTCCTCGTTCTTGGCATATGCGGCGGCTTTTCCGCGTTTTCTCACACTAAGTCAGCGTGTATGCTCAAGACTGGAGGGCTCGCACTTCCCCTGCTGACCCTGCCTGGCACGCCACTAGCTGACCCTCAACCTGTGCCTGCCTGGCACACCACTAGCTGGTCCTAATAGAACTTAGGCGAGCAAGCATACAAGCTGATGCAGAAAGCAGACCTACCACCAAGAGCAACAAAACTATGTAACTGGGTAATGGAAGAGGCTACACAGGTTGCCACAGGAGTAATGAACAAGGGAGCAAGATTGCCCAGAGCAACTGCAGCTCTGGGCTTCCGATACCGCCACAAATAACACACAATGTTTGCGCAGTGCGATGCCGCACTGCCTATGATCAGAGTAACAAGACAAACAACGGACAGACAGACTGACTGACTGTTGCCAAAGGCGGCTGCCGTCTGAGCCTCTGGCTAAGTAACAAGACAGACAACAGAAAGACAGACATAATGCTTGCAAGACTAATCGCTGCTCCAGCAAGCAACAACACTGGCACGAACAAGACAAACAGGAAGGAGCGTAACTAATAGCAACCGCAGCCTATAGTTACGTCCCCAGAAACAAGACTAGCAGGAATACTACCAGTCACCAACGTGGTGATGGCAGAAGCTATCAAGCTATCAGGATAGTGGACTTCACTGACCCCCGCGGGTGCAGCAAACATCCAGCAGGCATTAAAATACAGAGCAAGGCATTATACAATTTTACAATAACAACTTTCACAGCATGGACCCAACGACAACTATAGTAGCTGTATGCTATGTCAATGGGAGGCAGACTTTTATGTGGACATCAGCCAATGGATGCAGGCATGCAAATTCCCACACAGCTGAATGGTAATTACTCAATCCTGAGCTAGCTTAATTACAAGCTGCTAGCTGACTGAAAAAGGACTCTCATAACAAATACATGCAATATTATGCAAGAACATGCATGTAGGAAATCCAGGGCTATCTGGCTGCAGCTCAACTGCAGCAAGCAATAGGAGGAATCCTGACAGCATCCTGAGCTGCTTTGAACTGCAGTGATTGCAAATGACAATGAGACTTATTGCGAATGCGCAACTGAATGCAAGCAGATAAGTCAGAACTGCCGGGGTGCAGTTCCACTGCAACTGACAGAACATGCTACAGGAGAGATCCTGACACGCGGTCATTTCAGTTACATCAAGTCAATAAGTACAGTACTTAGTAGTGATGGCACATCTGGCTTTCTATACTGGGTGGGGGTGGGGGGGGCGCAACTTGAGATCTCTGCCTCTACTACTGGAGAACCTTGTCTTGACCCTGCCGTATCCCATCATCACCCACCAGAGGCAGCCAGGGTTGTGTGTTGTCTGGTGTCAGTTCTGTGCAGGGGAAGAATCTCCCAATTTACTGGCAGCTCTATACTTTGTGCACACATACTTCGGTCATGTGATTGACTTTTCCAAAAGAAATGTTTCTAGGACAGCTGCATTAAGTGTACAAGCATATAATTAACCTTTACTAACTATGGAAAATAGGACATTAATAACAAATGTGTACTTGATATTTAACATTCTTTCCATTGTTATTTGCTTAGGGTTTATGATCCAGACTCCCTGCTTCAGGTTCAGTGTAATACTGGCCATACAGACCTTGTCCGCTGTCTTATCCACATTCCAGAGATGAAGCAGGTATGTGATTGTGTGCGTGTGTATAAAATCTAATGTGCAACAGAGACATACTGTCTGTATACAAGCTGACTGATTATCCTGTCTTTCTAGTATGTTTCAGTGTCATGGGATAGGACAATTAGAATATGGAAGGCGTATCACAAAATCATCAACCAGAACTATTCAAAAGCTTAACGATGGAAGCTGCAGCCATACATGGAGACAAACAATTGATAACCACTTTTATTCACTAGTCACGTAGCATTACAATACAATAAAGATGACAGATACGTTGCAGCTGCTGGACTAGTACTGTCTGTCAGAATCCACAATTTCAGCCCAAAATGTTTCTGTGGACATGATATCTTTATAATGTGAACATGGTTACCAGTCTCCATGTAAGAGAGACTTACTTGTTACTATTACTATTACTTATTGGTTTATACAGTATGTATATTTAATTGCATTTATCACAATAAAAAGTGTATATAGAATATGAAGAGTGCACCAACTGTAACAGAGGTGACACGTGACAAAAGACAAAAACGTACTGCCAAGCACACAAATAGCTAGGCTGTGTTTCTTTTTTTATTTTCCTGCATGAAAGAGTTAAACTTCAGACATGCAAGTTAGAGTTTTTCTCTTGTTCCACCCTTGTCAGTTTATAATGTAACCCTCACCACGGGTGCTCGGATACCCCTTTTTAAAATCCGAATTGATTCGGATCCGGATACCCAGAGATCCGGATCCGAATCGGATATCCGAATCCGAACTTTTTGGTATAAACTCGGATATCCGAACCCAATATCCTGAATATTCGGCCGGATTCGGATATCTGGATAGGAAACTGGAAGTGACCTGAAAATGGCTTAAAATGCTTCCAAAAGTCTCTTCAAATGTCAAAAATCCCTTTCGGAGGTCTCTCTCTCTCTCTCTCTCTCTCTCTTTCTCTCTCTCCCTGATGGCCTTCAAAAGGGATTTTTGGCATTCAAAGTGATTTTGGCTTCTGCTCGGATATGTGAAGAAACTATCCGCCCGGATTTTGGATTTCAGATGGGAAATCCAAGTTTGCTCGGATAGTCTATTCGGATTTTAAAAAATATCTGACTTGCTATTCAAAGTTCGGATAGTGGAAAAAGTTCGGATTATCTGGGTAGTTAGTTCGGATCTCCGAAATCTTGCCGAGCACCACTGACCCTCACTGATAAGGAATTACAGCCATAAACTTTTTCCTGCAGAGAACAACTTCTGAGAGCAAGTGATAGATAAAAAAAGGTCAATAGTTCATGTATTTGAGCACTGATACACATAATAGACTGCCATTGAGCAGAAACATTAAGTCTACAGTAGAGTCTTGGTTATCCAGCACCAACGGGGATCAGCTGATGCTGGATAAGTGTGCTTGGTTGCTTGAGATTCAAAGTTAAAAACAGGCCTAATTAATACAGTACTATACCCCACTCTACATACACACCACAAACTCTGCATTACATGTTAAAATACAGTCATCGAAAGTATATTTAAGCACAGTAGAACCTACAGTTTAAGAAGTTGTCCTTCAACACTGTGAGGTCTGCTGGCTGATTTGTGCTGGTTGGTTGAGACTGCTGGTTATTTGAGTTCCAGATAACTGTGACTTTACTGTACATCGTAAATGTTTAAATGTAAAATAAAAACCATGGGATATCTAAAAAAAAGACATTTTAGGAGTAGGAGGATAGATACATTTTTTTTTATCTCATCAGTTTATATTTACCTGGATTACATCCGTTTTCCTTATCATCACCTGTATTATACCATCATTTTCCATGGCCCATTACAAGCAAGGCCAGTGCTTTCATAGGGTTAAGATGGGAAACTACCCAGGGCCCTAATCTCCATAGGGCCCCGGAGCTCCTAGGTCAGGGGCTGTAAAAGTCCCATGTTTACTGTCAGTACAGTATAAAAATGGGTCCCCTCTTTGTGAGGCTCCACGTTTGCCCAAAGCCTTTTACTTAAAGAGAATCTGTACTCTAACATTTTTACAGCAAAAAGCATACCATTCTATTCATTATGTTCTCCTGGGCCCATCTGTGCTGTTTCTGCCACTCCCTGCTGCAATCCTGGCTTGTAATTGCCAGTTTTAGGCAGTGTTTACAAACAAACTAACCAGCTTGTGATAGGCTCACATAAGCAGAGTGTGTGAGTCATACAGAGCCTGCAGGGGGCCTGCAGAGGGTGTGTATAGCTTCTATCCAATCACAAGCAGCCCTGCACATTCCACACATTCCAGCCTTAGCCTGACTTTGCCGACAGAAGGAAACAGATTAGATCATATAACAGAGATAACACAGCCACTGTGCAATTAGGAAAAGCCAGAGCACATTAGAACAGGCAAAGGAACTTATAGGATAGAAGAACTAAGGCTGAAAATTTTGTTACAGAGTCTCTTTAAAGAGACACTGAAGCGAAAAAAAAATTATGATATAATGATTTGTATGTGTAGTACAGCTAAGAAATAAAACATTAGGAGCAGAGGCATAAGTCTAATATTGTTTCCAGGAGAGGAAGAGTTAAGAAAAACTCAGATTGTTATCTATGCAAAACAGCCCTTGAGCTCCATGACTTTTAAAGTCGCAGAGAGCTCCTTTTCTGAAGCTTATTATGTCAACTATCAGTCACTCTATTTTCTTTTTCTCTGTCAGAGGACAGGTCAAAAGTTTGCTGGGCTGCTCTGTAAAAACATTAAAGGCGAGTACACACGCCATACTTTAGCAAACGACCGGTTCGTCAGACCCTCCTGCTGGGCGGACGTTCTGCCGACCGTAGGACGTGTGTACAGTCTGTCTTATCAGTCTGCCGACAGCGTGTACACACGTCCTACTGTTGGCAGTAGGTCCGCACAGCGGGAGGGTTTGACGGATCCGTCGTTTGCTAAAGTATGGCGTGCGTACGTGCCTTTAGAATGCTGAGTAGTGTATAAACTGCAAATAGTAGAGAATGATGCAATGTTATAAAAAACACTATATAGCTGAAAATCAAAATATGAGAATATATTCTTTGCTTTTAATATTCCGTCTAGTATACTACACAACCAATTCATTATATCTTAATTTTTTTTCGCGTCAGTGTCTTTTTAAAGCGGAACTGAAGAGGATTTTTAAAACAAACTGTTTCACTTACCTGGGGCTTCTGCAAGCCCCCAGCAGCCGTCATGTCCCGCGCCGATCCTCCACGATTCTCCGTTCTCCCGCCGCTGCTCCATTTCTGTCCTCGACTTGTAAGTCAGGAGGCCAGAAGCGTATCCTTTTTACGCTTTCCCGCTTGCAATATTGCTATTGCGGACTGGAACGTGAGGAAGAATACGCATGGCCACAGCCGCGCAGGCGAAATGGCCCGGCGGCAAAACCGAAAGTAGCGGGCGAACGGAGGATCATGGAGGACCGGCACGGGACAGGTCGGCTGCTGGGGGCTTGCAGAAACCCCAGGTAAGTGAAACAGTTTGTTTTAAAATCCTCTTCAGTTCTGCTTTAACCACTTGACAACCACAGTGCTAACCCCCCCTAAAGACCAGGCCATTTTATGCAGTTCTGGGCTGTGCAGGCTTTTCAGCCTCCTGCACAGCCCAGCTAAGGAGGCCAGCGATCGGACTCACCACCTTTTTTTGTCCCTAAGGGGACATGCCGCCGGAGGGGTCCGATCGCTGCGGCCGTTTTTTTTGTTTGTTTGTTTTTTCCGAGACTCTATAACAGGGGTCAGGAACCTTGTTGGCTGAGAGAGCCATAAACGCCACATATTGTAAAATGTAATTCCGTGAGAGCCATACAATGTTTCAAACTGGAACCGTAGGGCTCACGTCCCTGTTGCCATGGTGATGTGTTTACAGTTGATCTGCCAGGCAGCCAAAGTATTAGACATGTCTTCAGCTTCTCTTGGGTTTCAGCACATCAGCAATTTCCCAGAGAGCCAGAGAGGAGACATACCGACTAACAGTTTGTACAATTAGCTAGCTGACTTCGGGTTGATTGACTGATTGACCCTGTCAGGTCCAGCGACTTTGTAGGACGAGATCCCTGCACTTTGGCCCAATAGGCTGCTTGTCAAGTGACAGACAGCCTATTGGTTCAATCAAAGTGCGGGGATCTCGTCCTACAAAGTCACTGGACCTGACAGGGTCAAGAGTAGGACAATTGGAGCAGCCGCTGTTCGTTTTGGGTTAGCGCGAGTAAGTAAGTAGTGCATGCTACAGCAGTAGCGTGCCTACTTTGAAAATGTTACTTGCACTGCCATACTGCGCTGCTTGATCAGTGTAGCTTAGTGAATCAACCCCTACTGATTTGTATGTAAGCCAGATGTAGTCATCAAAAGAGCCACATGTGGCTCCCGAGCCATAGGTTCCCTACCCCTGCTCTATAAGGCTCTCTCTCCCTCCCCTTCCCTCCTCCCCTCCGCGAACAGAATTGGAGCAGGCCGGCGATCTGTCCTGTTCCACCTCTCATAGGCATCAGCCTATGAGAGGGCAGCAATCCCTGGCCAATCAGAGGCCGGGGATCACCGATCTCGTACAGTGCTGCCGGGGGCCGCAGCGCTGTACGCTTGTAAACAAAGGGGATTTCTTTCCCCTTTCATTTACAAACAGGCTGCTAGCCGCGATTGGCGGCTAGCAGGCTAATCACGGAACTGAAGTGGCAGGGAACGATCGTGCATGCGTGCGGCCGTTCCCTGGGAAACTGCAGTCCCAGAACTTGACGCCAATTGGCGTTAGGCGGTCCTGGAGCTGCCCCCGCGGTCACGCCCATTGGCGTGAGGCGGTCTTTAAGTAGTTAATTAAAACTGTCCCTGATTACAGGGCATTGCCCAATCTGTGTCCAAGTAAAATGTGTGCTTATAACACTTATAACAAATCATTTTAAAAGTTCTTACTTTATATTTACAACTTCAAATATCACACTTTCAGCAAATATCTCGTCGTAAACACTTTTTTTTAGTATAAATGAAAAATGTTCCAATCTCTAATTCTAGACCAGTGTACGAGGCAAAGATAGTGTCCCTATAGCTGGTATATAACCTGCTTGTAAAGCCTAACTTGCTACCAGTGTGTCTGTAATACTGGGAAAATATGAAGGTAAATATCCGTATCCTTTTCTGCGTAATACTTAACACTGCATAAATATTACCCTGAAGCAGACTACGCAAAATGTTCTGTGGAAATTAAATAAAAATAAATCCCTTCTGTAGAATGACATTGCTGCTATTATTGTTACAACTATTTATATTTGTGTGCCATCTGAGAGGCTGCATAAGGTGAGCGCCAGTTTAGTGTCTCTGAGATACAGATGGACTCTTCTCTAACCAATGCTGGAGTGGCAGCAGATGGCAGAGAGATTAGAAAGGTAATTACTTAATGCTGACTCAAAAACAGCAACTAAGTCTGTCTTCCTGATCCTTTCTGTTAACTCTGCTACTGGACAGAGTGCTGGACACCAGGCAACACAGACAAATAGCTGTTTACTACAATGCTGCTACTGATGTAACCTTAGACACCTTATTCTATTCCATCCCACTGGCTTCCTCTTAGGACTGCTCTACACAGAGAATGTGGCATGATGGGCGAAGTGCAAAATGTAAGTGCAAATATATGTGTTTAATACTGAGGTGTAGCACACATGCAGGTCAAAAAGATCCTGGAGGCATATGATAATTTTATTACTGCTACGTTCCTACTTGTACCTATGGTGATACATCATTACAGGACGTCATCATCATTATCAACATTATTCTTCAACACTGAGGTTGGTAGCTAGTATGAAGGGGAAAAAAAAATCATCCATTTAAATGTCTGTTTTATAAAATCCAAATGCTGACAGTTGCCGTGTGTTTCCTACACTTTTTTTTTAAAATGCTGATGATCGGTACTGTTTGTTAAATTTTGTCTGACTTGGATTACATAATACAGTATATGACAGCATGAAAGATACAACGGCTTTAACAAATATACAATATCATGAGAAGCACCAGATAAGAGTGAAAAGTGTCATTCATCTAAAAGACTCATACGTTGTCAGTCACTTAAAGAGAATCTGTATTGTTAAAATCACACAAAAGTAAACATACCAGTGCGTTAGGGGACATCTCCTATTACCCTCTGTCACAATTTCACCGCTCCTCGCCGCATTAAAAGTGGTTAAAAACAGTTTTTAAAAGTTTGTTTATAAACAAACAAAATGGCCACCAAAACAGGAAGTAGGTTGATGTACAGTATGTCCACACATAGAAAATACATTCATACACAAGCAGGCTGTATACACCCTTCCTTTTGAATCTCAAGAGATCATTTGTGTGTTTCTTTCCCCCTGCAGCTATCTTCCACTGAAGTGTCAGGCTGTTTCTTCCTGCAGAGTGCAGACAGCTCTGCCTGTATGTAATTCCTCAGTATGTGAAAGCCCAGCCAGCTCAGAGGAGGATTTATCCAGCTTGTAAAAGATAATAGAGCAGAGAGAAGCTGCACAAATCTAAATAACACACAGCAGTGTGCAGAGAGGGGCCTGGAGGGGGGAGATGCATCACAGAACCACAACACTGAAGAACTTGGCAGCCTTCCAGACACAGGCCGACAAGTCTGACAAGAGAGAGATAAGTTGATTTATTACAGAGATGGTGATAGTAAAACATGCTGCAGTAAGCCAGAACACATTAGAATAGCTTTTGGAACTTGTAGGATGATAAAAAACAGGATGCAATTTTTGTTACGGAGTCTCTTTAAAGGGACTCCGAGCACCTCTCATGGGTATGCCTAGAGACTCCGACCAGTACTGAAAAGTACTTAAAGATGCATATCCTTCCGTAGCTTGTGCTCACCTCTTTCATTTGATGCCTGAATCAAATAGTTTTCGTTCGATTTCAATTTAAAAATTGCGGTTGCCATCTTGGCTATGTTATAACATCCGGGTCACCCCTGTCTTCTCTGTAAGAGAAGTGCATCACTGAATGAAGCAGGAAGAGGAAGTGACACGCATGGCCATTGCAAGAGGCTCCTCCAGAGGGGTCATAGCACGACTTTGTTGGAAGTCGTTTGGCGTAAAGGCATACCTATGAGAGGTGCTCTGAGTCCCTTTATATTTTGAGACCATAAATAGACTTGTACCCTATTTATGTATTTTACTTTGCACAGTTATATAGCATTTGGCATAACTACTGTACAGAGCCATGGCCCCCGATTCAGCATTTTACACTGGGCCATCCCAGCAGGAAATATACATTGCTCCTCCCACCAGCACAGCGATTCCCAAGGACAGCAGTAGTGAGAACCCTAAGCAACCAGTTATAATGCCAGAACAGTTGAGTGTTGAGATAGAGCCAATGCATGCTATGGGCAATACGCAGCTCCTCAGCTCAAGCTGGAATATTTAATAACCAGCATTCAGCTGAGAGATGGATAATGGCTATAGTGCATATATATTACAACCAGAACCTAAAATTGGCCACTACGGGATCTGACCGGCCAATACGCAAAGTGGCCGACTGAAGCAGCCAATTCTAAAAATACTTACTCACTTTAGCTGGTCAGAACAAAATCTGACAAGAGTTGGCTGGCTAAGTCCCAAGGAAAAGAGAGCAGCGGAGGTGGAGCAAACAGCACAAGTACAGCGGCGGCATCTGCATTCTCTGGCTCCTCCTCCTTGCGCCGTGTCCTTCCTCCCATCTGTCTCAGCTCACCTGTACTCCCTCCCTGCTGTGTGGTCTCCGCCTTTTATTGCAGCCTGTGTCACCGGTATTTGCTTTCATATGGGTAATGTTTTCATAGGGCAGCAAATACTGGCAATACGGGCTGCAATAAAAGCCGGAGAGAATAAATATGCGATGCAACGAGCTACCCTGTACTGGTGTGAGACGAGGACACAGGGAGCAAGGGCCAGGGGGAGGAGATGGGGAATGCAGATGTTTCTGCAGAACTTGTGCTATTTTACCTTCTTCTGGACTTGGCCAGCCAGATCCTCTCATTTCACGTCCTCGTTGGCCAAAGTCCGAAAGCGTAAGTTGAACACTTGTTTCTTTGCAGTAGATGGCCACCTCACATATTGGTCTGCCAGATCCCGGAGTTGACAGACTTCGAGTTCTGGCTGCAACATATACAATAACTGACACCAGTGCTGAAACACTTCAGTTTCAGTTTAAGAGTAGTGGTTAAGGTTAGGAGCTGTTGTCGGAGAGTTGGTCTTAGGGGATAGGATAAGGGTGATGATTAGAGTCAATAGAGTTAGGAGGCTATGGTTATGTGTTAGGAAGTACTGTACTTTGGGTCTGTGGAAAGGGTGAGAGGATTACACTGGGGGTTGTTTAGGCTTGGGCTTCAGGATGAACTTAGCATTGGTGGGGAGGTTAGTGTTAAACATTACAGATAGCACTCCAGTACTGGGTCCAGCGAGGAATGACCCAAAACTCAACATAGCATAGCGGGCCCTGAAGATTAAATTGTATGGGATCCAGAAAATGTACACCGGTTCTGATGATGGCCTTGGTGGCAAGGCAAGCGTGGTAAGGCACTTCGACATTATTCGCATGGATGTTTAAACTGTGCAGTTACCACTTAGCTGAGTCTCTCAGTAGCTGGCAATAGATTGTCATTCAATTGCTTCCTATGCCACAAAATAAGGTCATCACACATGTATTTGGGGGGGTGATGAACCATTGTATGCAATGCTTGGCGGCTTGTTGCCACCTGCTCTGTTGCTACCCAGTGGGTACAATGCTGTACAGACCCCGCCGAGCCTCCTGCAGCCATCTGCCAGCGTTCTGATTTACTGGAACGCAAGATCTCTGTGGGTCACTCAAACTTATATGAATTGATGCTGGGAGCTCATCCCTCTGTAATTCTTGCAACAATATCTCAATCGGATTTCTGCTGAAATCTGTGCTTGTAGTTTTCTTATGCTCGGTGCAGTACATTGTGGTGCAGTTGTGAATGTTCATGTTGCATCATCAATAAAATTCTATCACTTTGATGAAATTTGCTGGTGATCTACTGTCCCAAGTATACCTGATCAATTAACTTCTGATCAATATGAGGCAGTTTATTGATCAAAATGGTGATTAGTGTGGCAGTAAGTTTTTAATGAGTGAATCAGTGGGAGGAACATCAGGGGTTAACCAGCTGTACTTTACAAGTGGCACAACACCATTGGTATAATTAGTTCCTGGTCAAATGGACACGGTGATACGTCAATCACTATTACCCAATCAATTTCCAACTTTGAGTAATTCATTGCTTGCCAGATCCAGCCATTATTGACTTGTGTTCATCTAGCTTTACTGCTGTACATGTTTCCTTTAGCAACAGTATTGCTCTGTTTATGTTTTGAATTGGATGTTTGATTTGATTTGATTTGATTGTTTATGGATTGAATAGTAGAATATGGGTGGCCACATACTAAAGGCTCACATACATGTCTAACTTAATGCACAACCAACCGCACAACATGACCAACCATTTAACAAGTTATTTACCTGACAAGTACATACACACACACCAACCAACCAACTAAACAACCAACTCACTTAAATACTATGCGTGCAAGCTAAATGACACACTTCACAACATGTCCTCATTCAAAAACAATAAAGTTGTTCAAAAGACTTGCACACACGTTCCAACCTGCCTGATAGCTGGTTAGATTGATCCACCAGTTGGATCCGGAAAACAACTTGTTATCAGTTGGTCATCTGGTTGTTTGTCAGCTGTACACACAACCAAATTATCTTCCAACAGACAAGTTTGGAAGATAGTTGAACAGATTGTTGGTAGGTGTGTATGAACCTTTAGGTTGATTGTCGCCTGATTATACAAACAATGAATTCTCCACATACAAAATAAATTCTATAAAAAGGTCATATGATCTAAAACAAAAACTGCTGTGATTATACATAGGACCTGTTTACTAAAATCAATTAAAGTGATTTGGACCTGTGTTCAATGTAAATGTCTAATCATGCACAGATAAATACCTGCTTTTATATTTCTGTTTATGTGACTGCTGTAGTTTAACCTTACACAGATATGCAATAACTTTCACTTTAACAAAAACATTCATGATTTGATCTGTGCAGACACCCCCAATTCTCTGTATCTAACCCAGCTTTGGAGTATGTTAATAGGCTGAGGTGGAATCTCGTAACCAATTGGTGCAGTATTGCCCCAAAGCAGAAGCCTTCTGTCTCCTTTTCCCCTTCAATCTCCATTGTATGGCATATGTCATTAGGTTGGACCAAACATGGGCAACAGGTGGACGGAGCTGAAGCAATAAAAAACACACTATAAGGGAGATAGCCCTGCCCACTGAGCTTACGTTCTAAGCGGTTAAAGTATAGAACAATAGGCATAATTTTAGACATCATTTTATTACCTATCCACCAAAATCTGCAAATTATCATTTAGTAAACGGTGTAAAGAGCTTACATGGATGCCGTCATTGGGATTATCACTGGACATTCCATATCACAGTTGAGCTATGTATATACTTTAATCTGTTGTTCCCTGAAAAAGCACTGCCCAGACTATCTGTTGGTCTCTATTCCCTTCTACTGAGAGGGGAGGAAGGAGGAATAAAGTGTGCTGCTTTTACAACAGAAGAACTTGTGCTGGGCTCATGTTATGCAGTTTTGTAATAAATATAAAATTTTCAAAATATTTTATTTTGTAAAAGAAAATGAGGACAAGTTTTCTAGAGAAAGAGGATATGGTTCACAAGCGTCTAAGCATAGAAGCAAAACATCATCCTGTAAAACAATGAAAGATCTAAAAAATGAGTTGCATAACAAATTAACACATCATAACACAAGAAAGTAATGGGTACAGGTATTAGCCATTCCTACAGCTTCTCCACCCTGAAAGACCGTCCATGGGTCCCATGTTTTCTGAAAGGCTTTAATTTTATCAGCAATCCTTTCATTAATCCCTTCAGAAATCATAATAGAATCAAGTTTCCGCAATACAGCAGACAAAGAGCAGGAGATAGCTAATTTGCTGCTATATGGGTTTTGGCCACATTGGCTATGTGTTGGATCAAGTGATGTTCAGGATGTCAAGAATGGCTTCGCTTATTACCCAGGAGTAGTACGATAGGACACTTATGAAAAGGTCTCAGATGCACAAAATTATGGTATTAATTTTTACCAGAACTTTGAGGCTTTAGGGCAGGTCCACCAGATATGAACCAGAGATCCCTCAGCTGGGCAACCTCTGAAGTATAAACTGGGCGCTGTAGGATCCATCAAACTCAGTCTTGTTGGGATGATGTATGTTCTATGTAGGAACCTCAGAGATACATCAATATGGATGCTAGTAAGATTTCGCTTAGCAAAGGGTCTCAAAGCAGTCCTCCCATTCCTTCCGGTGCATTTCCATATTAAGGTATCTCTCCCATTTAACCATGAAGGAAAATTTCAGATCTCAAGATGGCTGATTTTGTAGTGCGCAGAGAAAGGAAATAAGGCCTTTTGGCATGGGATCATGTAAGCAGATGTCTTCAAAGTGAGTATAAGAAATGTTATTATCACCTTGCTTCAGAGACTGGAGAAGAGGTGAGAATTGGTAAGCCCTAAACAGTTCTGAGGGAGGTACTTGATACTGAGAAATCAGCTGCTCGGATGATGGCAATGATTCCCCCACCAAGGTCTCACATATGGTGAGGAGCCCACGAGTTGACCACCACTGGTATGCACAAAATCAGGGTTTGACATCAACTGAAACAGGGGAGGAATTGTAGATTGCAAATCTATTGTACAGTATATCTCATCTTGTTCCAAAGGGAAAGAGTGTGGTAGGTCATTTGGGAATAGTTCCTAATAGTTCTGATAACCTGAGCGGTGGACCATAAGACACCTCTCCAACTGAATGGGTGAAAAAAGCAGTTCTCAATCTTTGCTTGGACCGGTATTTGTGCATTCACATATACAAATGGGATTTGGGCTAATTGGGATGCAGTGTTATACTTCATAAGGTGGGGCACAGATAGGCCTAATAATATATGCCAATGTATCCATTGCTTGTGGATTTGAGGTAGCTTTTGTAATAAATACTTAAAGTGACTTCTTATATTTGGCAGTGCCTGTTCTACTTACAACGAGCCCTCTAGGCTATATCTTCCTGCCCCCCCCCCCCTCTATTTTGTGTGGTTTTTCTAGAGGAGCAAGGGTTTTTTGGGAGGTGTTGCTACTACTGACCTAGTTATTTATGTTAATTTTGGTATTTGCATGTGGAATGTGAAAAAGTCGCATTTCCATTGACTTGCATCATAGGCGATTCGCTTGCAAAATAAAAAATAAAAAAAAGCATACATGTAGCCCAACAAATGTGATATCATTGACTTGCATTAGATGTGCAGCAAACTCAAATTTGCATAAAATGCAGTTTTGCACATGAATGTGTGATGGGGACCTCAGTGTACTTCTTGTTTTGTTTTTTGTTACACTAGAGGTACACTTTAAGTGATTGCTAAGTGCTAAGATTAATCTAAGAAACCTGACTGTAGTGTCAATGCAATGGTTCCACTTGGTAATATAAAGAGTTAATTCAATAAATGTACTCCTTACTCTGTATTGGCAAGATTTCACAAAATTTGCATACACTGTAAAGCACACATGATATTTGTTAACAACACAACATCTTATTTCTATTACTTTGTACCGTGTGTCTAGGGATTGATGTCACTTGTTGAAGAACTAAATAAGATAGAGCATCTGAACGAAAGTGAAGTTAGAATCGTACTACTCGGCTTGGACAATGCTGGTAAGACAACCATCCTGACCCGGCTTGCCTTGGAAGAGGTCAGCAGCATTACTCCGACACAGGTGTGTATCTGGGATTATGTGAACAAAGCCAAGGTCTCACCTATGACCGTAAGCACTCAGTGCAATGCAGGCGGGTGATGTAACGCACCTTCTAGTAATCTCATCATGGCCCAAGTCTGGGCACATTTTCTCTTTCAACGTATTTTATCAAAAATAAATCTATTGTGCATTTCATAAAAGTACCCCAATTTATATCAGCTGGAGATTATTCACACCACAAATTTGAAAAAGCTAAAATAAAAATGCATATAAGTTAGAATGTGTTTTAAAGCAAACCTGAAGGGAAAAACCCTTCTGATATGATGAATTGTATGTGTAGTACAGATAATGAATAAAACATTAATAGCAAAGAAAAGAGTCTCATATGTTTATTTTCAGTTATATAGATTTTTTTTTATAACATTGCATCATACTGTCATACTCTGTGTTTTAATGAGAACCCGAGGTGGGTTCTAAGAATGCGATCAGCACACAGAGGCTGGGTCTGCATATAATACCCAGCCTCTGTTGCTATACTAATCCCCCCTAAGCCCCCCCCCCCCTACACTCTGCTATGCCCCATAAATCATACACCGAGCTGTTGACCCACAACGTGCCGCAGCCGGCTGTTTACCTCTGCATCTGTCACTCTCCGCCGCTCCCCCGCCTCCTCCATAGCTTCGGTCCCCGCCCGCGTCCCTTCCCTCCACGCTGATTGGAGGGAAGGGACGCGGGTGGGTACTGGAGCTATGAAGGAGGCGGGGGTGCGGCGAGACTGACAAGTACAGATGTAAGCAGCCGGCTGCGGCACGCTGCGTGTCGACAGCTCGGCGTATGAATTATGGGGGCATAGCAGAGTGCAGGGGGGGCTTAGGGGGGATCAGTATAGCAACAGAGGCTGGGTATTATATGCAGACCCAGCCTCTGTGTGCTGAACGCATTCTTAGAATCCACCTCGGGTTCTCTTTAAGCTATAAAACAAAGCAGAAATAATGACCCTTTGACCTGCAGTAAAACCTTATCTCAAGCTGTCTTTCACTGTTTCTTGGCTGTTTAGGTACTTTAGAAAACAGGACCCAGTTGGGTTGAATAGCTCAGAGGAGCTCTTTTGCATAGATAACAACTAAACTAAATGTAACTCTTTCTGCACTGGAAAATAATATCACTCTTTTCTTTGCAATGTTCTATTTCTTAGCTTACGGTTTGCTTTAAATCAGTAGTCTAAATTTTTGCATACATTTTTGCACTTTGCAATGCATTTTTATAGAGATTTTTTTTTGAAAAATCAAATTTTATTGAAAGGCACATGGTGATACACCCATGAAAAACAAGCATCTGTCAGTACAGTTATATTCGTTAAATGCTATTTGACAAAGTAGTAACACTGATATATCAAACTATAACAGAGAATATCTCAAATGCCTTAATTTTAAAATTATTGTAAAAGGGAGACTGGAGGGTAAAAAGGTGGGGGAGGGGGGCAGGGAAAGCAGGGTAGAAATGGAAAGGGAGGGAAGAATCAAACAATAAACACAACTACATACATTATTGCAGTACATTTTGTGATAATGAAAAAGCATATTGGTGAAGGACCATGTGTTTGAAAGACCCTTTTTTAGGGTTTATTTCTGGAGACTTATGAACAGGCCTGAATTGGAAGGTTTTATTTGATTGTATCCAAACTAGGGCTAAGCCAGTTGACGGGAACGCTCTAGTATACGCCTCAATTTAATAGGCATTTTAGTAGCCTATTATTACATGAACATGTTTTTGTTAGCTCTTATTGTCTGAAAAAAAAAACCCACTGCAGGCGTGGTATAACCTGTGGCCCTAAACAAATGCTTGCATAGTTCCTGAAAAAGAAGGTCAGAAAATACCCCTGCCTAAACACTTATGTTTGCATTACCTTGTAACAGCTTCTAGGTCACTGTTAAACTGTAATATCGCCCACTTTAGCCATAGGTAAACATGGACATTACCCTGCTCATCAGTTGTCCTTTCAGTTATAGCTGACAGCAACTAATATTTTACTGACAGCTACTGGATTACTTCAGTCCTGACAAAATCTAGTCAGAACTGTAAGAAATCATTGTTAGAACAAAATGGTGAGCTTCTAAGAAGAACTGAGGACAAGGTAAGTATGTAATATTACCATAATTTGCGGGTGCATATTATGTTGGCGCTGCTCAGTTCGGCGCCGGGAGAGCTAAATGACGGCATTCCCCACTGCCACTAAACTCAGAGGCGGCGTTAAATACTATTCCCCCCCCCCCCCCAGAGGGAGATGTAATTCGGGGTCTGGCAGCCTCCAGAGCCCTGAATTAGCGCTATGCGGGGCGCGCATCATAGCATTGCTGCTATGACGGCGCCCAGTTTCGGCGCTTGGCTCTCACAGCCACGCAACGAAATTATCCGATAACCTGCAGGTATATTTGTGTAATGCTTGGGGGTATACTTTCTGAGTCTGCGTGAATGCTCAAGACTGGAGGGCTCACACTTCACCTGCTGACCCTGCCTGGCACGCCACTAGCTGACCCTCGACCTGTCCCTGCCTGGCACACCACTAGCTGGTCCTAATAGGACATAGGAGGCAAGCAAGCATACAATCTGATGCAGAAAGTAGACCTACCACCAAGAGCAACAAAACTATGTAACTGGGTAATGGAAGAGGCTACACAGGTTGCCACAGGAGTAATGAACAAGGGAGCAAGATTGCCCAGAGCAACTCCAGCTCTGGGCTTCCGATACCTCCACAAATAACACACAAAAGTTGCGCAGTGCGATGCCGCACTGCCTATGATCTGAGTAACAAGGCAAACAACCGACAGACAGACTGACTGACTGCTGCCCAGGGCGGCTGCCGCCTGAGCCTCTGGCTAAGTAACAAGACAGACAACAGAAAGATAGACAGAATGCTTGCAAGACTAATCGCTGTCTCAGCAAGCATCCACACTGGCACGAACAAGACAAACAGGAAGGAGCGTAACTAATAGCAACTGCAGCCTATAGTTACGTCCCCAGAAACAAGACTAGCAGGAATACTACCAGTCACCAATGTGGTGATGGCAGAATCCAAGCTATCAGGATAGTGGACTTCACTGACCCCCGCGGGTGCAGCAAACATCCAGCAGGCATTAAAATACAGAGCAAGGCATTATACAATTTTACAATAACAACTTTCACAGCATGGACCCAACGACAACTATAGTAGCTGTACGCTATGTCAATGGGAGGCAGACTTTTATGTGGACATCAGCCAATGGATGCAGGCATGCAAATTCCCACACAGCTGAATGGTAATTACTCAATCCTGAGCTAGCTTGATTACAAGCTGCTAGCTGACTGTGAAAAAGGACTCTCATAACAAATACATGCAGTATTATACAACAACATGCATGCAGGAAATCCAGGGCTATCTGGCTGCAGCTCAACTGCAGCAAGAAATAGGAGGAGCCATGACAGCATCCTGAGCTGCTCTGAACTACAGAGTGATTGCAAATGACAATGAGACTTATTACGAATGCGCAACCAAATGCAAGCAGATAAGTCAGAACTGCCGGGGTGCAGTTCCACTGCAACTGACAGAACATGCTACAGGAGAGATCCTGACAATTTGTATGTTGTATGTATATTATGTATGTCTATATTTGTATGTTTATTTTAAATAATTTTACTTGGTTCAGCTTCACTTTAAAGGAGTTATCAGGCTAAAAAGTGAAAATGAGCTTTACTCACCTGGGGCTTTCTCCAGCCCCTTGCAGCCGACTGTCCCACGCCGACCACTCCCCGCCGCTGTCCGGGTCTCCGTGCTCGGTATTCAGGCCGACCACGGGGTCGGCCTTACTGTGGATGCGCGAAGCGCCGCTGTCAATCATGGCCATGTGGGCCGCAGCGAACTGTGCAGGCGCAGGGCCGCAGCGAACTGCGCAGGCGCAGTAGTTCTGCGCCTGCACAGTTCGCTGTGGCCCACGTGGCCAAGATTGACAGCGGCGCTTCGCGCAGCCGCAGTAAGGCCGACCCCGTGGCCGGCCTGAATACCGAGCACGGAGACCCGGACAGCGGCAGGTTGCGGAACGGTCGGCGTGGGACAGTCGGCTGCAAGGGGCTGGAGAAAGCCCCAGGTGAGTAAAGCTTATTTTCACTTTTTTAGCCTGATAACTCCTTTAAAGCAGGCAGAGAACTAGGATAATATTTGCACAATACACTTGTTTCACACATTTTCTTTCACAAATGATGTAACATCGGTGCAAATTCCCCAAGTGCCAAGCTTCTCTCAACTGTAACTTTTTGTTGTAGGGTTTTAATATCAAGAGTGTCCAGTCTCATGGTTTAAAGTTATCAGTCTGGGATATTGGAGGTCAAAGATCTATTCGACCACACTGGAAGAAATATCTGGGAAGCACAGACTTACTGGTGAGATGATCATATGCAAGGGCTCTTTATAGACCTTGCAGATGGTGTGGGAAAGAATATACTAAAGCTAAATCCTAAAACACCTCTGTTCTAACTTCATGTTGTTGCTTTGGAATTTCTGACCTAGCACAAAAACATGCATGCTTATCAGGGCTGGATTTTCCATAAGGCACTGTAGGCACGTGCCTACAGGCGCCTTATGTGGGAGAGGCGGCCCCTCCTCCTCAGATCACTGACATCAGGAGCTTACAGTCTAATCCCTGCTTCATATCACTGACCTCAGGCACTTACACCCTAATCATTGTCTCATGTCACTAAGGATAATATGAGCAAGTGATGGGAGTGTAAGATTGTAAGGATAGTAAGTGATATAAGTCAAGGATCAGAGTTCAAAATATATAACTTGGGGTGTGGCCTGTGTTCATGAGCGGGGTTTAGGGCACCAGAAAGCCTGTGCCTACAGGTCTCTGAGTTGTAAATCCGGCCCTGATCCTTATACTAGTCTCAAGCATAAGGTTTATAACATGCTACCACTGACCTATGGTGGTAGAAAATATCCAGCCACAGCGTTCATCTTTCATTATATTCTGTAATTTCAGTCTATATTAAATATATATAATATTTTGCCCAAAGTATCCTGGTCTCAGGCCATCTGTTGATAGTTTTGGAATCAATGTCGGATTTATGGAAAGGCCACAGAGGCCAAGACCTAGTACTGCTTCTGCCCAAAGGGGGGAGGGGGGCTGGACTTGTTAGAGGGTCTGCTGCATATGGCAGAAGAGACTTAAAATGGGAGAAGGAGGCTGCAAAAGAGGAAAAACTCATGGGAGAGGGAAACTGCTGTACATGAAACGGAGGAACTTCTGTAAATAGATGTTACACATGGATGATATGGGCAATATCCAGCAGTGTCGTCCAAGGTGTCACTAAAAGTTACAGAAAGTGTTTTCTCCTAATTCTGCTTCTAACTCTTGGTGGGACTTCACCTTGGGTAACATATTAATACGGTTATTTCCATGTTACCATATAGTTGGACATTTATTGCTTTAACCACTTCCCAGTCGCAGGTTTTTCCCCTTAAAAAACAGAGCAATTTTCACATCACGTTCCTCCCATTCATTTGCCAATAACTTTATTGTTACTTATCACACCTAAATGATCTAAATATTGACTACTGCCTATGCTTGATGCAGGACAGCAAGGCAACTGGTATTGCTTAAAAGGAAATAAATATGGCAGCCTCCATATCACTCTCGCCTCGAGTTCACTTTAATGTTATTAATTGATTGCAAAGCAGCTATATATATTTTTTTTATTTTATACATTTGTAACAGCTACTTTTTCATTTTTATCAATGCATGGGGTCAGTTGCTGCTTGATTTTTCAATTAAATTCCCAAAAAATTGAATGTAATCTTTGAGTTTCCTGAAACACTTTGCCCAAATTCTACAGTTACTCTAATAAAAATGTTTAATGACAGGGGTGCTCTCACTTTTTCAGGTCACGAGCTACTTTAAAAACTGCCAAGGCCACGAGATGTCTTTCAGAATCGTTCTGAAGCTATTTGCCCACATTGCTGTGCACTAATGCACTTACCTGGAAGGGAGGAGACGCTGTGCACGTCTCACAGGCAGCCTGGAGGGGAGAAGACATAATTCAACTGGGTCTCCACCTGGATTTGTGCAAAAATGCTGGTTTATTGTACCATAGAAATAGAAAAGTAATAGAATAGTTTTTCTATTACTATGGTACAATAAACCAGCATTTTTGCACAAATCCAGGTGGAGACCCAGTCGTTTTGTCTTTGCTGCTGTGAATGTTACACACCTAAGAGGGATCCAGGTGTGGACTGGTTGACTCCCTGGTATATCTATCACTTTGCGGTAGAGCTGAGGGATCACTTTTCTTGCAGGAGACATAATTCACACAGCCTGGAGGGGAGGAGACCTGTCTCCTCATTTGCTCCTCTTCCCTTCAGCTGCGCCTCCCATTCAGCTGCACCTCTCCCCTCTTGATGCTGCTATGGCAGTAAAATCTGATAGCCACGGCTGCGCGGCAGCAGATTTTCACAGAATGCAGCCATGATCTAGTAAGCAGGCAGTCACAATCTACCGGTAGATAACGATTGACCTATTGGGCACCTAGGATTTATGTTTTCCTTATCCGCCATTGAGCCTTACTACACACCATGAAGTCTATCTCAAAGGAGGCATATTTTCAATTAGAAAATGTTTATCGTTCTGCTTATCTTCAAGGAGGAAATGACAGGTATCAAGCTATTCAACACACTCACTTCCTTGGAAACACCAATCATAGCAAATCCCCCCAACAGTGAACACTTGATGAAATCAGCTTCCCTAATAGTCAAGTTATTACAGAATTATGTATTTATATGTGGTCATTGTCTTGGCTGCGATTTGAACAAGGAGCTTGCAAAGCACTATGCCACATGTCGCCCAGTGTAGTTAAAATGATAATGCAACCCTCAAAAACTATAAAAAGTGACCTGTTTGCCTATTCATTAATCACCTTGCATTTCGCAGATATTTGGTGAAAGTAAATTTCTAAATTTCATTCAACAACACATACGGCATTAAAACTGTATATACTGTAAATGTGCAGTACTCAATAGGCAGGGCCGGCGCTACCATAGAGGCAAAGGGGGCAATCGCCCCAGGGCCCCAGAGCCTGTACAGGCCCCCAAGTTATATTCTTCCCCATCTTAGCTGTTGCTCCCTGGGGCCTCTGCAGTCTTTGGCAGTGTAGCTTATCACCTGTGCTGGAAAGCAGGTGAGACAATACACTACCAAAGACTCTGCAGGGGCTTCAGAGAGCACAATTATGTTGAGAGGGAAGGTCAGCAGCCTGCCCAGGCTGTGGCCCAGGGGGAAAATTTGACTGCAACAAAGGGCTTCTAATGTCACTTTTTGGTCGGGGGGGGGGGGGCAGTTAAGGGGCCCCCAGGCTAATTTTGCCCTGGGGCCCCATTGTTGCTAGAACCGACCCTGTCAATAGGGATCATCTGAAAATAATGTTGACTTGTATTTCTTCAGATTTATGTAGTGGACAGCGCAGACCGTAAACGGTTGGAAGAAACAGGACAGGTATGGTGACATCTTTTGTTCTTCACAATTTACAGCATCTATGGAACTGTCATACACAATGCATACCCGTCCAGCGGTGAAATCTAACCTATGCACAAGTCACCCTTAGCCCGTATTCAAATGTCCATAAATTATAGCCTGATACTGTGTATGTATTTAAAACTCTTAACCCATTAGCAGCTTCAATAGCATTATCTCGTTTGAGATAAGTGCCCTGCTTTTAACCTCAGTGGGCAGAACTCCTGCTGTAAATTCTTGGAATGCTTTGGTGTCTCTCTGTTAGCAGAAAATATAGAAACTGAAAGCAGGAGTCCTCTGTTATTGTCTCACATTGCCCCCTTGTGACAGGTACACTGTTACAGCAGTGCTAATTAGATGCAAGGAAATGTAACAATTAAGGAATAAAAAAAAGTGCTAATATAAATTGGCCTGGAGCACTTGCAAGCCAATAAATAAATGAACTGCTAAAGGGTTAATGAAATCTCTTGATTTATTTACAGCACAGCTTGCATAGGAAAAAATGTGAAAAATGCGGTAGACTGAATATACAAACCCATTATCTCATTAATGCAGCTCTGGTGCTGAAGTGAAGAACTACTCAGTTTTTACAGATATTTTATGTCAACATTACAACAGCCTGGATGAATTTTGGGGAACCTTGTAAAAATTTTTTTTTTTTTTAAACAATTAAGTTTTATTGAAAGATATATAGACAACAACAAATGAATGCCAATTGAAAAGCATTGAACAGACATCACCGACTTAATATGTGACAGAGCATACAATATAACAATGCCTTGCAAATGCCGAAGCATAAGAACTGTCGCCTGTTAGGCTTCATTATAGAGAACATGTCGAAAGTTTAAGAACGGGAGATAAACTACAATTCTATATAAGCATAACGTTAACTGCTGGTATACATCTGTGCCACCACGGGGAAGGAAAGGAAGATGAAAGTTGGTCAGTAGAGCAGGGATAGGAGAAGTCAGTGTAGAAATAGGGGGGGAAAAGAAAGATAGGTTAGGGAAAGAGATGCAGTCAGCTGATTGAGACCAGGTTAATTGGGGTCCATGATATGTTTGTAGGTATCTGAACACTGGAAGTCCGTCCAGACCGACCACGTCCTGGTATATTGTTCAGATCGCTCGTGCGATAAGAGGATTAGGTGCTCCATGTGCTCGATAAATTCAATTCTCTTAATCCATGACTTTATGGACGGTGCATTGGGGGACTTCCAGTGGAGGGGAATCATTGCCCTTGCAGCATTGATCAGGTGAATAGTTATTGATTTTTTGTATGACTTAATGGAATCATGGGTGCTATGAAGAAGTAAGACATCTGGGCGAAAGGGAATTTTGTCCCATGTGATTGCTTCCATTATTTGGTGAGCCTCCCTCCAAAAGGGGACAATAGCAAAGCAGGACCAGAATATATGGAAGATATCGCACCCACCAGCCCCACATCTCCAACAAGAGTCAGGGGATGAGGGGAAGATTCTGTGTAATATTTGTGGAGTCTTGTACCAACGAGATAGTATTTTAAACCCAAGTTCTTGGGTATTTGCATTCAAGGAGCCTTTATGATTAAGACTGAAGAATTTCTGCCATTGCTCTTCCTCGAGGGTTTGTCCCAGGTCTCTCTCCCACGCCTCCTGATAACCAAATTTATCTGGAGTTGTGGCGCTCACTAGGATCTGGTATGTAGCAGAGATTAGGTGTCTGTGTGGCGCTGGGCTTACTATTAAGTTTTCAAATGGAGTTAGAGTCGGGGCCCAGTTCCCACTTTTGAGTATGGAGTGCATAAAGTGTCGAATTTGGAAATATTGCCAGTTGGAAAGGGGTGTCATGTCTCTCATCCTAACCATTTCCTGGTGTGTTTTGGTTTTCCCTGCAGACACAAAGTCTCTCGCCCTAGGGGGATGGTGGGGGTCCCAGGATGTGAGGAAAGGTATATCTGCCGCTGGTTTAAATGCTGGATTGTCTTTTAGGGGAGTAAGTGGGCCTGATAGGTTCGCAAGGTTTAGGGACGTGGCATGTTTTCTGAAACATTTGATAGTGGCTTCCATGAGTGGGTTTTGCCAAGTTGCCTGCACTCTACGTGGAATATCCACCCATCCAAGGGCAGAGGCCTGGATACCCGCCAATTCTTGCTCAATTGTGACCCACGGTTTAGGGTTCTCCGCCACGGCCCATTCAACCACCCTACTTAGCTGGGAGGCCAGGTGATATTTCTGTAGGTCAGGGAGCCCAGCCCCACCCAGGTCTTTCGGGACTGTGAGTGTGGATCTCTTGATCCGTGGGGGTTTATTGCCCCATATGAATTTGTTGATTGCCCCTTGTAGGCTTTTCAAAAAGGTAGGAGGGAGATGTATCGGGATACACTGGCTTATGTATAGGAAACAGGGCAGGAGGTTCATTTTAATGGATGATATTCTTCCAAACCATGACAAGTGGGGTTGGTTACCCCAACTGGCGAGATCAGTTTTCAATGTCGAGTCTAATTTGATAAAGTTTGCAGAGAATAGGTTTTTCAAGTTAGAGGTGATATTAATGCCCAGGTATCTAAGTTGGTTTTGGGACCACTGGAAAGGGAAGCTGGTCTTGCAAGTCTGTATTGTGCTATCGTCAAGCGAGATGTTTAGGGCCTGTGACTTCTGAAAGTTGATTTTTAAATTAGATAATTGGCCAAATTCCGTGAATCTGCGTATTAGATTGGGGATAGAGATCAACGGGTTTTGCAGGAAGAAAAGTAGGTCGTCAGCAAAGGCGGCTACCAGATGGTCTGATGGGCCTACAGGGATACCATGGATATCTGGATCTGAACGAACCGCATTTAGAAAGGGCTCCAGGGTGAGTATGTATATTAGTGGTGAGAGGGGACATCCCTGCCGGGTCCCGTTTGTTATCTTGAATGGGTCTGAGAAAGCGCCGTTGACTCTGATTTTTGCAGAAGGGTTAGTGTATAACAATCCAATAAGGTTGCACATAGTATCCCCGATTCCCAGCCCTGCCAGGACCGCTCGGGTAAAGTCCCAAGCGACCCTGTCAAAGGCCTTCTCTGCATCAGTTGAGAGCAAAAACGCTTTAACCCCCCTCACTTTGGCGAAGGACATGATGTCTACTGTCCTCATGACATTGTCCTTTGCTTCACGACCAGGGACAAAGCCAGCTTGGTCTGGGTTGACGTGTCTAGACACAAATGGGATTAGGCGGTTAGCTAGTATTTTGGCCAGGATCTTGGCGTCTAAATTTAAAAGGGAAATAGGTCTGTAGCTGGGGCATTGTGCAGGGTCCTTGTCTGGTTTGGGAATTACTACTATGTGGGCTTCTAGAAACTGAGTGGATGGAATGGTGTTAGGGGTAATCGAGTTGAAAGCGTTAACAAACTCTGGGGCTAGAGTGCCTCTAAAAGCTTTATAGTATTGGCTCGTGAGACCGTCAGGGCCTGGTGCCTTGCCAGGCTTCAAAGATCCGACTGCCACCTGGAACTCGTCCTCCGTGAGAGGGGATTCCAGGTCTTCCTTATCTGATTGGTCTAGGGGTAAGCTGGTCGCATGCTGAGCGAGAAAGTTGGAGATGGCAGAGGTTCTGATATTGTGTTGTTCGGGTGATTGGCTATGATTGTGCAAGTTGTACAGGGAGGCATAATATGACTTGAATTCATCTGCGATTTCCTTCGGTTTGAAGACCTGGGTCTGCTTTTTGGTAGTAATACATGTGACATTCATGTGCAGGGTTCTTTTCCTCAAGGCACGGGCAAGGTATTTGCCACTTTTATTGCCCTGCTCGTAATATATTTTTTTGACGGACATTAACTTCCGTCTAGCTTCAGAATATAAGAGTTTGTCAAGAGCACTTCTAGCTTTATTAAGTTCTTCTAGGTTTGCTAAGGCTAAGGTTAGTTTGTGGGCGCGTTCCAGACGGTTAATATCTGCCATCAGTTTGACGGTCATTTCTGTCCTTTCCTTCTTAAGTCTAGAGCCCATCCTAATGAAGTGTCCCCGAATTACTGCTTTGTGTGCCTCTCATGTTGTGAGTTTAGATGTTGCTTGGTTGTTGTTAATGGAAAAGTAATCGTCAAGGGCCTCCGAGACTATTTGTCTCCTACCGGCCTCTGCCAGGAGATTTGGGTTCAATCTCCAGTTCCAGATTTTCGTGGAGGAGTCAGGGGTGGATATGGTGAGAAAGACCGGGGAATGATCTGAGATCGTTCTGTTACCTATGTCAGTGTTGATAACTAGAGATAGGTCTCTCTGTGGCAAAAAAAAGTAGTCGATCCTTGAATACTTATTATGAATGGCAGAAAAGAAGGTATAGTCCTTCACCTGTGGGTGGGATATCCTCCAAGGATCCATTAAGGATAGGCTCTGCAATTGGGATTTAATGCGCCGTAAGGCCGCGTATGAGAGGGTGGTTGAACCATTAGAGCAGTCTTGGATAGGGTTAATGGGGATGTTAAAGTCTCCTCCTACAATTAGTACACCACTGGTAAAAGCAGCTAATTTAGCTAGCGTGGGGGATAAAAAGGATGGTTGGTGCTTGTTGGGGACATATACATTAGCCATGGTGACTGTGTGATTAGCAATTTTCCCCTTAATAAAAAGATAACCACCCTCTGGGTCACACACTGACTCATCCAGCGTGAACGGTATATCTCGATGCAGGAAGATAGAGACTCCTTTGGTTTTAGAAGTTGGCGATGTAGCATGAAAAGCCAACGGGTAACGGGAATTAAATCTCGTAGGGATATGGTTAGCTCGTAAATGAGTCTCTTGCAAATAAGCAATCTGCACTTTTTGATGATGGAGAAAGTCAAAAATAATCGATCTTTTCTCCGGTGTGTTAAGGCCGTTCACGTTAAACGAGACCAGCTTCCAGTTTGCTCGATGCGTGTGCATTATCACGGTTGCCTGTCCTGCTGGTAGTTCCAGCCCCCAACAACCCAAATTTTTCCCCGTAGAAGTAGTGGATAGAGAATGGAGCGAAAGTAGGAAAAAGAGGCCAAGGGAAGTGAGAAAGGAGAAACGAAGAATACAGGAAGAGAGGTCCTCCCCGTGATGGACCAACATACGTATTGATATGAACAGACAGAAATAGCTTTTAGGAAATAATTCCCACGTGTGTGCGACTTGGGGGGCCGCACACACTTCCTAAAGTGGGATATGTGTAGTCAGTGTATAAATCACACACTGGGTGGGGGTGATGAAAGACACCGCCAGAATATGACCGCAAATAGACGCTACCGCATACGGGAAATTCCGTATGTTTGGGAGTGACACTTCGCGTTCATAATCCACTCTGGCCGCCATATTAGAAAACAAACTTATGAAATTAAACCAACGGGTTATGAAGTGGGAGCTCCATGTTCCCGGGCGGGCCCTAACCCGACCCCCACGAAAGCGAGGTGCGGGGGAAGAGGGGCCCGCCAGGGAGCACGCCTGAGCCTCCGCCAGGACCGCAGTTTGGTCTACAGCCCGTACCTGAGAAAGAAAAAGTCCCTAAGATTGCGTTCTTATTAGATTCCCCTTTACTGGGTCATTTTTACCTTCAGGGTAAGCCCCCCACGTGTTAGCCTCTAAGAAGTCTAAAAGGGGTCTCATGTAGGGGGAGGAAGGCCACCGAATAAACAGGTCTAGATTATAGAGAGTCAACAGCCCGACCCCTGTGCGGGTGTATAGGGTGTCCTATTAAGTGATTGATGGTTCCTCCCTCTCTTCTCTTCCTCCTATTGGGATTTCCCCCCTCTAAGAGAAACAAGCTCTGGCCTATATTGCTCTATACTAAGATGGGTATGAGTAGATAAGTTTATATACCAGGCTGTCAGTGTATTATACTGGAAATTATTTAAGACATAAAAGACATAAGCCCCCGCTTTGTATGTGGATTTTACCTCGTCCTCTGTCACTGAATAAGGCAAAGGGGCAGTTTGGTGGGCTAAGTGGCCTAGTAAGCTAAAGGGGGAAAGTTGGTGCCCGAGTCTCTTCAGCCAGGGGCTAGGGGGAGGGCATGCATACAGATATGACCTTATGAGGGAAATATTGAGGTAAGCCAGGGAATGGAGAAGAGCATAACATCACAGTACTTCCTATGACCCAAATAACACGATATTAATAAAATCAATAACCTATCATACTAGCACATAGTAGGGATAGACCCAGATATCTGACAGAGAGCGTGTCATATCTCCATGCTAAAATAAGAGAGTACGATGTGGTCTTTCCGTATTAGCTATAAGACATATTAAATACAATACCAAATGTCATGTATTCTGAGTGATCGGGCCACCGCATAGCCACAGGAAGTGTCAGGGGACTTGATTCATATGAGGGGGGGGGGAGCGGTAGCTTCTATGAGGTGGAGGGAGAGATCCAAATGTCTTATGGGTTGAGGAGAGAAAAAGAAGGGGGACAAAAATGCCACAAAGGAGTAGGGCAGCCGAGACCGTTTGTTCCTAGGTGTGTAGGATGCAATCCGAACAGGGGTGAAGTAAATGAGCTTGGCATATCAGGTAAGACCGTGCATGGCAGTATAGTTACCGGATCCAAGGCAAGGTACCGCTTACAACGCCTTTACTTGCTGGGGGTTAATGCAATAGATCTGCAGCACGGGTGTAGATTAGCCATCTTCCGCCGATGAGGAGGAATCGCGGCGAGGGTGAGTAGTCTCCGTTCCGGATTCCGAATCTCTGCTTCTGGAGCGGTGGAATGCCTTCTGGTTGTTAGGTGGATGGCGCTGAGAGGATCCGGATGCCTGTGTGTTTGGTCGTTGGAATGCTAGATCTCCGTCCCAGTCCGGGAGGTCAATCACAGGGATATCCAGGTCGCTGCAGAAGTCTTTCAGGTCGGCTGCTGCACGTAAGGTGTATGTCTTCCCCTCAGACGTAACAGACAGTGAGAAAGGAAAACGCCATTTATACAACAGGCCTTTCTTTCTGATTGCTTGCAGGAGAGGTTTTAGGACTCTTCGCTTCGCTAGAGTAATAGCGGACAGGTCCTGGTACAGTTGAACGGGCGTTTCGTTGAACAGGATCTGGTCTTGTGTTCGTGCTGCCCTCATGATATTCTCTTTTAGCTGAAAAGACTCCAGGCAGCAGATGACGTCTCGTGTTTTCTCGCTGTCATTGCTCCGCGGACGCAAGGCTCTATGAGCGCGGGTAAAGGCGATCTCGGAGTCCGCAGGCCTGTCCAGCAGGTTATTAAAGATGGCTGAGAGTGCGTCGCAGATCTTTTCAGGGGCTACTGATTCTGGTAGGCCTTTCAGTCTGATGTTACATCTGCGGCCGCGGTTGTCCAAGTCCTCGAGGTATCTAGTGTGGTCTGTTAGCCTAGATGAGTGCTTGTCAGAGGTTTTAGCTAGCTTTTTCAGCTGCGAGGTTGTTTGAGTGTTGGCCGCCTCTAAGGTATGCAGTCTAGAGCCTAATGCGGCGACGTCCGCTCGAACCTCCGACACTGCAGATAGCATGGATGCCTTGATATCATCTGCAAATAGCTGTAGGTCAGCGAGAGTAGGGGATCTCTGCTGTTTGCCCGAGAGTTTGCCTGAGTCAGTAGGTGAGGAGTCTGGCGACAATTGGGCCTGTCCTTCTCTGATTTTATCTGGCGCCATCTTGGATGTCTGAGCGTGGTCCTTTTGAGATCGGAATATGTCCGGTAAGGTCTTTCCTGCTTTCTTGGGATTGCTTCTGCCAGTTGCCGGTGTGTACTGCTGACTGCGGGTACCCGGCATATCTGTTGGGAGCCCGTTGGATTGGCCAAATAGCAAGCTTTAGCGGCTGTCGAGCGGGAGAGAGGAGATTAGGCAGCCATCTTCCAGCAGCGTCAAGCCACGCCCCCCTTGTAAAAATTAAGCTGGATAAACTTATAGCAGTTCCTGAAGGTTAAATCTGTACTTGAACAATTCGCCTACTCCTTATCATCAATATTAGTAAATTTTACAGAAAAAAAACCCAATACTTGAAAATTCCCCAAGTCCTAAATTATTAATGTGAAAAAAAATGTACAAAAAAATGATCCAATGTTCTGGACATTTTCTGCAGCCAAAGCTACCTATTAAGATTTATATTCCACATTCTTTCTACTACATATGGTGCTTGACTATTTTTTCTCCTCAGGAATTGGCAGAGCTGGTTGAAGAGGACAGCTTGATGGGAGTCCCACTCCTTGTATTTGCAAATAAGCAAGACCTTCTGACAGCTGCCTCTGCTGCGGACATTGCTGCTGGCCTGAATCTCCACACATACAGAGACCGAACATGGCAGATCCAAGCTTGCTCTGCACTCTCTGGAGAAGGGATCCAGGTAATAGATTGCTAGATTGCTCCTTTGGACTACAATAGTCTTTAACATGCTATTGTGGCACCTGGGGGACTAATTAGCATGGGATCACGCGCATCCGCCGGCATTAGGCTCCGCCCACCCACGACATCAACCCGCCGGCCAATTAGCAGCGCCGGCGAGTTGTAAATACCCCGATGTCGCCGTTGTGTAATACACTTTGTTATGTATACAAAGTGTATTATACTGACTGCCTTCTCCCCTGGTGGTCCCAGTGATCGACCATCAGGGGAGGAGGCAGCTGTGTATGTAATCACACAAGCACACTGATCCTGCCCCTTGATCACCCACAGCACCCCTCAGACCCCAGCATGGGTATGTGTAAAAATACACCCCAAAACACATTATACTATTTCTCCTGAGTATGGCGATACCACATGCGTGACACTTTTTTGCAGCCTAGGTGCGCTAAGGGGCCCAATGTCCTATGAGTACCTTTAGGCTTTACAGGGGTGCTTACAATTTAGCACCCCCCAAAATGCCAGGACAGTAAACACACCCCACAAATGACCCCATTTTGAAAAGTAGACACCCCAAAGTATTCAGAGAGGGGCATGGTGAATCCGTGGCAGATTTAATTTTTTTTTTGTCACAAGTTAGCAGAAATGGAAACTTTTTTTTATTTTTTTGAAGGGGGGGGGGGGTCACAAAGTGTCATTTTCCGCTAACTTGTGACAAAAAATAAAATCTATGAACTCACCATGCCTCTTAGTGAATACTTTGGGATATCTTCTTTCTAAAATGGGGTAATTTGGGGAGTATTTATACTATCCTGGAATTCTAGCACCTCATGAAACATGACAGGTGCTCAGAAAAGTCAGAGATGCTTCAAACTGGGGAAATTCACTTTTTGCACCATAGTTTGTAAACGCTATAACTTTTACCCAAACAAAAAAAAATCCAATAAAAGTCTATTTATTGATCAAAGCCATGTAGCACAATAAATTTAGACAAAAATGTATATACAAATTTTACTTTATTTGAAAAATGTCAGCACAGAAAGGTAAAAAAAAACACTTTTGTTTTACAAAATTCATGTCTTTTTTGATGAATATAATAAAAACTAAAAATCACAGCAGCAATCAAATAGCACCAAAAGAAAGCTGTATTAGTGACAAGACAAGGAGGTAAAATTCATTTAGATAGTAGGTTGTATGACCGAGCAATAAACCGTTAAAGCTGCAGTGGTCTGAATGGAAAAAAAGTGTCTGGTCCTTAAGTGGTTTTAAGGCTGCAGTCCTTAAGTGGTTAAAGGGAATCTGAAGTGAAAATAAAATTATGATATAATGTTTTGTATGTGTAGTACAGCTAAGAAATAAAACATTAGTAGCACAGATATGAGTCTTATATTGTTTCCAGTAGGGGAAGAGTTAAGAAACTTCAGTTTTTATCTATGCAAAAGAGCTTATTTGAGCTCTGTGACTTTGTAAAGCCGTGCACAGCACTGTCTTTTGAAGCTCTTATCTCAACTGTCTCTCCTTGTTTCTTCTTTGTTTATGGTTTTTCTGCAGATAAAAGTTCAAAGCATCAATAGCCTGCTCTGTGAAATCATTTAAAATGCTGAATGTATTGTGGAAACTGCAATTATTAGAGAATGATGCAATGTTATTCACCACCCTGGCGTTCTATTGAGATCGCCAGGGCGGCTGCGGGAGGTTTTTATTTTAATTAAAAAAAACTATTTCATGCAGCCAACTGAAAGTTGGCTGCATGAAAGCCCACTAGAGGGCGCTCCGGAGGCGTTCTTCCGATCGCCTCCGGCAAGCAGAAGTAACAAGGAAGGCTGCAATGAGCAGCCTTCCTTGTTTGGCTTTCCTCGTCGCCATGGCGACGAGTGGAGTGACGTCATGGACGTCAGCCGATGTCCTGACATCAGCCGCCTCCGATCCAGCCCTTAGCGCTGGCCGGAACCATTTGTTCCGGCTGCGCAAGGCTCGGGCGGCTGGGGGGACCCTCTTTCGCCCCCTGCTCGCGGCGGATCGCCGCAGAGCGGCGGCGATCAGGCAGCACACGCGGCTGGCAAAGTGCCGGCTGCGTGTGCTGCTTTTTATTTCATCAAAATCGGCCCAGCAGGGCCTGAGCGGCACCGTCTGGCGGTAATGGACGAGCTGAGCTCGTCCATACCGCTAAGGTGGTTGAAAAAAAGCTACATATGTGAAAATAAAAATATGACACTATTTTCTTTGCTACTAATGTTCTATTATCCATATTACACAACTGATTCATTATATTGTGAGATTTTTAATTAATTAATTTTAATTAATATTAAAAGCAATAGTAAAGAATGAAAAATGTTTAGAAACAATTACTGTTTACTACTATTAAATATATCTGTGTCAAGGGGTACTTGAGATAATCTCTACTATATCAAGGGTTACTTGGTGAACACAGGCTTTCAAAATGGGTGCGTACTAAAATAATGTTGAGAAATACTGGTTTACACAATCAGCTAAACGTGTTAGTCTTCTATTTACTTTTCACAAGAGCTGCTGCTGCATTTGACTGCAGTCTTACTGGCTCATTTGCATACATAAAGCACTGTGTTTCTTAACCTTTGAAATTGAAAAATAAAAAGTGTACACAAGTAAGTTCTAATAAGGATATATACTATATGTACCTATCTTTATCTCATCATGTCACATGTCAGTTTAGGTACTCTGTAATTGGCATGTAGAGCCTTTGCTCTTATTCTTCTTGCCACGCTAATGCTAACAAGAAATTACAGTAGACTATTGCCATGACTGTCTTTAAAAAGAAAAAGACCCGAAATGCTGCTTATTCTAAAAAAAAGCAAACATACAGGAAGAATAAGAATGTATAGGTATGTTAGTAAACTTTTCCTCAAACTGGGCCAGTCCACAGGCGAGCATGAAAAGGGAACCAGCAAAATGATTGGGGAAGTGGTATGTCACCCTCACTGCTTGTCTGCTGAAAGGGTTTTAGATGTCCATAAACTGCATTAGAAATTAAATCCAATAAAACCACCAAAACATAGTAAAAACGATACCCCTCTCAATATATTTAAAATAACTTTGTCAAACATTATTTTGGAAAGGCTATTTCTGCTGAAATTGAATTGAATATCTAGAGGCGTTAGGTGGTAAACCAGGAAACTGATCAGTGTAAAGGTGGCCACTGGTCCAATCTTTTTCATCCAACTTTACCAAATCTTTGTATTGTAAGGGTAAATTGAGTGAATATATTAAATGGCTAATTTAGGCATTCCCTTATATTTTATAGAAATGGTAACATTGGATGAAAAAGATTGGATAATTAGTGGTCACCATCAGGGAATATTTTTCTACCCAATTGCCCACAAACCTAAGTGTATGGCCAATGTTTATAAACCAGTAAGGAAAATGTTTTCCCTTCCCTGTTGATTGACAATAGTGCTGAGCTCAATTTTCACAAAAAAATAGTGTTTTAACAGAGTTTATATCAAATGGGAAATTGCACCTTTGAAATCAAAATTGATTTCACTAGTTTGGCATCCTCTCTAGAATGCCAGGTCTCGTTACCATCCTTCCTATGGAGATGTAGTGGTGTGCAGTCATCTTAATCTAAAGTCCAGGGTTTCTCACATTTGTGTATGATAGTATCTGCAGGCAATGTTTTCCATTTTTGACTTTTCTTTGTCTTTCCTCTGAATTAAGGATGGAATGAACTGGATATGTAAAAACATTTCTCCAAGGAAAAAGTGAAATACGACAGAAATCAGACAGAAGAGGAAGAACTTTGCTTCAAAAATCTTTTTACTGGATGACAATTTGCTGCTAATTGTTGTTGATATAGTTATACTGGACTACAATAAAGACACTTATAATTTACACTTGATTATGTGTTCATATATCATCAGGCTGGACACTAGAGAATATTAATTATTGGTTTCCAATTAAAGTTAATGTGAAGTGAAATAAAAGTAAAAAGACAGACACTTACCCATGGAGAGGGAAGGCTCTGGCTCCTGTAGAGCCTTCCTGTTCCTCTCACAGTCCCTGTGTTCCAGCATTGTCACCTCCGCAAGAGCTTTTTGACCAATTGGTCGATCACAGCTCTGAGTATCCTCTGATGGCTTCAGGAGCCCAAGCGCTCCCAAAACCGGGCCGCTGTGTTCTAAGCACGCATGAGTGCACTTTTGCGCATGCGCAGTACAGTGCAGCCCATCTCTGAGAGCACTTAGGCCTCAATTCACTAAGCTTATTTCCTGTCTTTAATAACTCTTCTAGAGTTATCACCATGGTGATAAGCCATGTAGTATTCTGGAAACATTTTACCTCAGGCAAACCTAAAGTTAACTCTTCTGTCTTTAAGTTAACTCTTCAATCCTTAAAATAACTCCAGAGTTAAAGACAGGCTGTTTATTAACTGCGTGTGAAAATAACTACAGAGGAGGTAAATTAACTACAGAGGAGGTAAATTAACTACAGAAGAGGTAACTTAAGGAATGAAGAGATAAAATAACTCTCTCACTGTGTGGAGGTAAGTTATCTCTTGCCTTATTATCTCCAGCATGATCTTAGTGAATTGAGGCCTTAGTCTCCCGGAAGCCTCCTGTGGTGGCAGATATGAACGGGGTTGACAGCGCTGGAACAAGGGGACCATGAGAGGAATGGGAAGCTCTATAGGACCCAGAGCCTTCCCTCTCCATTGGTAAGTATCTGACTTTTTATTTTAATTTAACTTTATATTTGCCAAATTAAATAGCTTCTGAGGTGATTTTCTGTTGCAGAGAATTACAATAAAGGTGTAAGGCTTGACAGGTTATGTCCTCACTCAGTTTCTATGCCCCAATCTATTACCGTGGCTCTGAGCCCGGCCCAAGTCTTCACGTATAGACAAGCCTCAGCGTGAAAAGCACACGTTATTTGTCTCTTGACTACGGTTACCCCCAGGTCTTAAGGCAAAGTATACAGACTGATATCAAGACTTGTTAGAGCCCTAATGAGGCTAGTAACACAGTTCAACAATTCAGCAGTATCACGCAGGATTATTACCTGGAGTCAAAGGAATTAAGCAATCAGCGTTGTTTGTCAGTAGTGGCAGAGATATCGATTGCAGATTCTAAGTATCAAGAGAAGGTTCAACAATCCACAGGCATAGTTCAGGTAATGAGTTAACTAGGTATGATACAGTTCAGACAAGTCTTCATGCAAAGTTATTCAACAGGTAATGGATGGTCCAGGTTATGAGATAGTTCAAGCAGGTCTGCATGCAGGTAAGGTATGCAACAGGTGCAAGTTATGATACAGTTCCTATTGGTCTGCATGCAAAGTTAACAGATGCTCCAGGTAGTATGTGATTTATATGAGACTGCATGCACACTGTTCAGATGACTGACAAGGATAGTAGGATATACTTATCGTCAAGTTCAAGTAGCATGCAAGAGGTATCCAGTAACAGGCAAAGGTCGGTCCAGGCAGCAAGCAAGGGTTATCCAGTAACTAGCAGAGGTCAGTCTAGGTGGCAAGCAAGGGTTATCCAGTAACTAGCAGAGGTCGGTCCAGGCGGCAAGCAAGGGGTATCCAATAACAGGCACGGTCAATTCAGGAAGCAGACAAGGATTTCCAGGAATCAAGCAGAGTTTAATCACAACAGACAAGAATAGTAAAATACAAGCCAAGGTCAATATCCAGCGTAACATTAACAAGTGAGTGTGCACCAAGCAACTAGCCAAAGCTGTGCTTATCACGGGCGATGACTGGGAGCATTCAGCAGATTTAAATACAATACATTATCCAATCAGTGGCCGGCCACACTCCGCACATCCAATCACACAGCAAGGCCCTGCCTAGGTGTCAGCTGACACTGCTCTGTCAGCTGACCAGAGTCAGCTGACTATTGTTTACCCTTGCGGAGGGCGTACTGGGAACGCGCCTTCCGCCTATCAGAATGTGCGGCATGTGAGCCACCGGCAGCGTCATCAGCGGGAAAACAAGCGCCGAGACCCGGTTGGTTTCCATTTCAGCTGAAGCCTTGAGCGTTGTCATTTGTCTGCCTGCTTGATGAAATGTGTATACCATTTATGATCAGCAGCACAAGGTAAAATTATGTTTTTATTGTTAGATTAGTGCTAGGTCTTCCCCGTGAGGGTCCGTCATCGCCGTGGGGAAGTCCAATAGGAAATAATCTGTGCACAAATGATTTACTGAAGCTGCAAAATACAAGATTAGCGCTCGTTCCTCAGAAGCACCACTATTGGAGCAGTGGTGTATTATTGCACAAAGTTCAAATGACAATAAAGTCCAAGTGCTGCAGTTCAGTATCTGGGTTGTGCCAGTAAAAACAATGAATATATGACAGTCACTGCGCTCTTGACATCAAGAAACAGGCATCCACCTTGCCCCCCTATATGAAACCACTCACCAGCAGTTGTGGTCCGCAAGCAGACCAATCAGCGCTTTCGGGGTGTATGGCCCCCCGTCGCCTCCCTGGCTCTGCTGCCTCTGGCGTAGTCCGTAATTGATGCGGGTCCGTGGTGGTCTTTAGGTCCGGCGTGGTGTCAGCTTGTTGAAAGGAAATAAAACACACAGGAAGACCCGCTTCCAATAGTGTGATTCCGTTTATTAAAAAAACGAGATATATAAAAAGGTGACTATGGGGCACTGAGCGATACACTAGTTAATAGATGGAGTCACCTTCTGTGTGGCCACCAGGTGCTAGTGAACTCCTCTCCGTGCCGCTACCGTGCGCCCCGTGGATTAAAAAACTTGCTAGGTACGCCAGGATCTAACACACCGCTATAGTCACTGCTTCAGCGTCTATGCGTGTCTGCGTGCTAGCTTGCGTAATACGTCACTCTGTTGGCTCCGCCCTACGCGTTTCGTTGCGTAGCAACTCATCAGGGGCTATCCCAGGATAGCCCCTGATGAGTTGCTACGCAACGAAACGCGTAGGGCGGAGCCAACGGAGTGACGTATTACGCAAGCTAGCACGCAGGCACGCATAGACGCTGAAGCAGTGACTATAGCGGTGTGTTAGATCCTGGCGTACCTAGCAAGTTTTTTAATCCACGGGGCGCACGGTAGCAGCACGGAGAGGAGTTCACTAGCACCTGGTGGCCACACAGAAGGTGACTCCATCTATTAACTAGTGTATCGCTCAGTGCCCCATAGTCACCTTTTTATATATCTCGTTTTTTTAATAAACGGAATCACACTATTGGAAGCGGGTCTTCCTGTGTGTTTTATTTCCTTTCAACAAGCTGACACCACGCCGGACCTAAAGACCACCACGGACCCGCATCAATTACGGACTACGCCAGAGGCAGCAGAGCCAGGGAGGCGACGGGGGGCCATACACCCCGAAAGCGCTGATTGGTCTGCTTGCGGACCACAACTGCTGGTGAGTGGTTTCATATAGGGGGGCAAGGTGGATGCCTGTTTCTTGATGTCAAGAGCGCAGTGACTGTCATATATTCATTGGATTTACTGAAGCTAACACCCTCCTTTGTTACATCTGCTTTGAGTACTAGTTGTATAATATTGTCCAGTTTTTGGAGCTCTGCACATCAATGCACGTAGATCATTCAGGTACAACCTCTGTCTGAAAGCGCTGCCATGTCTCCCGCTGTACAAATTGAACGTAAGCATACTTGTGGCTAGCTGCATTCATTGCTACAATCTGTATTCGCAATTTTGTAGATTAGAATTAGTACATAATTGCATCTGTTTTACATTCAAGGCATGTAGTTAGCTCCAGTGGGGCTCTGCATGCCTCTGTTGGTTTTCAGTTCAGGTGCAGCCTTGAGCGCTGTCATTTGTCTGCATGTCACAGATGTTAATGATAGCAACAACTCTTATAGATGTGGACAGACACAGCGAATTATACATGAGTGTGAACCTAGCCTAATAACTACACAACATGGCATTTCAAAATACAGAACTTACAATCCTCTTGCTTTTGAGTGTCTTGTATGCCAAGTGGCTTTCTTTATGTTTTGACTCCCTAAGGACCAAATTCAGTATTTTACCAAAGCATCAGTTTAACTTGAAATAACTTTGTTTTTAATTCTTTATGACAGTCTCCTGAATAAACCTATATAAATATCTATTGGCTTTCACATGCATATTTCAAGTGACCATGCAGTTAGGGCTGGGTTACAGAGAGTCAATTGCTATCAGTTGTAACTAGTGGCACACCTAGTGAATTTGACACCTGATTATATACAGACACCTCCCCCCCCTCCCCCAAAAAACAACCATTTTTTTGATGGGAGGGTTGATGGGTTGGGGTGCTGAGCATGTTGCTTCAAATTTTGAGGGATTGTTGGGGAAAATGAGTCATCAGGATGTGGACGGCGCTAACTGTTATGAAACTCTGTACAGTGCTGCAGAAGATGTCAGTGCTATATAAATACACAATAATAATATGGTAGGACATTAGACTATGACTATGGTATGATTAGATTGTGAGCTCCTCTGAGGAGAGTCAGGAAAGGGTGACATAGGAAAGAGGGGGATGTATAGAAGGAGGGAGGGATAAAGAGTTAGAGGCAAAATACAGTGGAGCTAGGAAAAAGAGATAAGATTACCTGCAATCATGCTAATCTAAATTGCCTGGAGCTTGCTTCTCTGCTCACTACAGAAGTCGACTGTCCGCACCTGTATCACTGGCTTATGCAACGGCAGACTGCACTGCATTATTGATTAATTACTCCAGGGCACTCTGGTATTACAGCAGCCAGTGCACATGGCTGCTAATGACAGGCAATTTCTGAAGCACTAAACACATCTTGCCACCTCTCTCTGCTAATGTCCTATCTGCAGCACAGCAATCATTCTCTCTACTCACCCTACTGCTCTGCACATTCACTCACTGCAGGCTGTGTGTAGAGAGTGAGGAAACACATTGCCCACAGGAGAGGAAGGGTGCTACATCTAGCACAGGAAGAAGTACAGCCCCCTGCACTGCCTGCTGCTATTTTCCAGAATGTTATCCAAACTATAAAGAAAGGTCCCAGGTGGAAGAGCACAGTGACTGAGCACCACAGTGGCACCCCTAGCCATGGCTACTCCCAGGGCTGTGAGCACCTGCAGCCTTGTGGTAGGTACGTCACTTGTTGTAACACAATGAACAACTGATGCACAGCGCATGAGAAGGAATATTCCATGTTACCCTATGGGTCAGTTTACATTTATGCATTATAACTATAAGTTTTTTTCCCAGCACGCTGTCTGCAACATTTTTGTGTGCGTTGTGGACCCAATACATAGAAAAGCGGATGAAAACACAGCAACTGATGAACAACTGATTCAGTTAAAACATATCAGTTACCAGTGTAAATTCAGCCACACACCATACAATTTTTTAAATATCTTTTCAATTCAAGAATTGCAATCAATTTTTCTGACTGATTGTAACATTTCAAAAATCTGACCAATGTACTACACACCTATGTTCAATTTTCCCCAATCATGTATAAAATAATTGAAAACACAAAAAAATGATTGGATCTGTACATCAAGCAATTGACAATCTACCACACCATTCAGTTTTCACAAAAATTTATCAGAAAAATCCAACACTCCCGATCTTCATTTATTGTATAAATACAGGAAATTCGATCAGATTTCTCAAACGAATGAAAAAAAGATTTTGATTTTTCAGGACAACCGATCGTATTTATCAAATTGGTGTAAAATAGGATCTTTTAATTGTATGGTGTGTGTGGCCACCTTTAGAGAAATATGGAAGGTGTCATATGTATTTTGTTTGAAACAGTGCCAATTGCATGGCTGTCCTACTGATCCTTTGCCTCCAATGCACCTAATACACACAATGAGATTTTCTGACAGATTTACTGCCAGATCGACTATTTCCAGCATGTCTGATTTCCAAACGGTTTTCCATTCACTTCTACGGAAAATCGATTGGAAAATCGATCAGAAATCAGATCAGACATGCTGGAAATAGTCGATCTGGCAGTAAATCTGCCAGAAAAGCTCATTGTGTGTATTAGGCATAAAGAACACTTGAAGTAAGAGAGATATGGAGGCTGCCATATTAGTTTCCTTTTAAACAATGTTGATTGCCTAACTGTCCTGCTGATCTTTTGCCTCCAACACTAAACAACTGGCCCAAAACAAACATGCAGACCATGTGCTCTAACTCACATCTGAACACACTAACCATGCACTGTATTTTTTCAGATATTATTAAAAAGAAAACAAGTTTGGTAGCCTCCACGCGTACAGATACGTGTTGACACCCACTATAGCGTCCTGTTACAGCAGTAACGCGTGTAATGATACGTGTGGCGGCCCGCCAACTCCGAGTCGGCAAAAACTAAACTAGCTGCCGGCGGGGGACCAGAGGATCCAGGAGTGATGGTAAGGGCACAGGATGGCTGCAGGGGGCTGATAAAAGCCCCAAGTAAGTGAAACTCATTTTTTTGTAGGGTTTAGGTTCCCTTTACAAAGCATTTTATCAACAAGGTGTGAAAATATCACGTAGGAGAAAATTAGGAGAAAAAGTGAATTGTGTAAGGGCCAATTTCTCATTGGCCAACTGGTTCAGCTTAACCTGAAGCATATAACATCAACATTCAAGGGACTTATGGAGAGCTCAGGGGGCTACTCCATAATGCCATGCGGCTGTAGGTGAGTGGCTGAAGGTGGCAGTATCCTAATGGAGTGCTTGATCAAATGGTATATGCCCCACCAAGACCCATGTCATCCAGGAACCATTTCGTTGTGTTCTGTTCCATTAGTCTGATCAGTGGTGCTGGGAAAATTGCTTTATTAATATTGTGGTGGTGCGACTAATTTCTACTGCTGTGAGAGGCTTACGGGTTTTTGAGCTTTTTTCAAGGCATTCAAATCTATTACAAAGGCTGGGAATGTAAAGCAGGGACTGTCAGTGTTTAGTGTACTGTATAGCCTGTGTTGTAAAGCAATAATTTTCATATCACTTCCACAATCAGTGCGAGAGGCTCCTTCTCTGGATAGCTTTAAAAAAAAGGCTAAAAACTCACCTCTTCTCCCGAGCTTTTGACACTGTATAACGCAGGTCACAGCGCTTTGAGTCCCCAGGGAGAAAAGCGCTATAAAAATATTATTGTTATTATTGTTGTGGCTGTCAAACTGGATGTACAGTACTGCATCAGATTGTTTGCAAGTGTAGTATATACCGGTAACACCAAACACTGATGAGAGCTTTGATGTCACTTTGGATCACCGGTTTGCTTTCATACAAAGTTTTATTTACGTATCATCCTGAGTGTGCTAGAACTTGATTGGTCGTGTTTGGGTTCAATGGGTTTTAGTACAATATTAAAGTTCCACAATATGTTTGATGGCAGCATGAAGTCAAGACATGTCTGCTATTAGCATGTACATTTACGCACCCGCCAGTTCCACTGACAATTCCTGCATCATGTAGTGCATCTCCTAGGCATCTACCCTAGTCTGGGTATAAACATCTCTCAACTGGGGGTCATTTTAGGTCAAACAGTCCTGTAAAATGGGCCTGGATTTTTATAAAAAAAAAAAAAATAACTAAACAAAGGGTCTCCTATGTCTCCTGGCAAAGGACATAGGTTTTCAACCCTGACCTGGGTCATTTCAGACCACAGATAGGGATTGGCAAAATGTTAGAAATAGCAGTTATGAGAAAACACTCTTATGAGAGTTCTTTTACACACTTAAACACTTGCCAACAGTACAGTTAACTACCTATCAACAACTGTGCACTATTTATAAACCATAAACATGCATGTGGTTACAAACACCAGAAGTCACTCCCATATGGTAATTGGGTGGCTAAACAAAGCAATAAATGTGCAATTTTGCAGCCTGTCTGAAAGAGCCCTTATAATGACTTTTTTCAATGAATCAGGCCACCCCTTACCCTTACAGCAGCCTAATGTGACACAAGCAATAGTCAAAACCTGATAGTTCATAATGTGTTACTCTGGATCTTACAGAAAGCCATGTAGTAAATTCTGGACCGCTTGTGATGATGAACTTTTTTTGAATTCCTGGGACAGCAGTTATCTATAACTATTGCTATCTATAACCTACCACTCATTTAGCTGAGAACAGTAATCCAGTGTTAGTACTGCCACTGTTGTTATAAGCTCCCTATAGCATTTGCAAAAATTGCATCAATCATGGTCACCAGGAATCAGGGTTAATGCATGAAGTAATGATTATTGCTGTGCACAGACAGTGCATGCCAAATACCATTACTACTGCTAGCTGTGCACCGCGAGTTACACTATTAGCGGCCCATCATACTCGATTAGCACGTAACTCGTGCTACACTGCAGGCGGTAGTGATGGTATATTGCAATACACTGTCTGCACACAGCAATATTACCTATGCATCATGGATCAACCCCAATGTTCTTTCTGAAATAAGTAACATCTTTTCAAGTGGTTATTCTCCCCTTCCCAAGAAAACTGATCGCACAGTCATCCCAACAACTTTTCCACTGCAATTCTTCATTGCTCTTTCAATTCAATAAATTAATTGCATCTATCTAAAGGTACAAATACTCCATAAGAACTTTTTATTACATTAGTGTAATATAAACAATGAGTCTAACAATAATCTACTAAAAACTAGGGTACATTCAATCATATTTACAATAGGACATGATATCAATCCACTATTGACCAGGAATGACTGTTGGAATAATAATGAAGATGTGGGCTGCCTTAGTATGCAATTAACATTTGCATAGCTTTGTACTGCATCATGCAGTGCAAAGCTCATAGCTGTGATTGTGCAACCAACATCAGACAAGGTTTATACTGAAATTTTGTCTAATCTCTACTAACACAAGGTGGCACTCCTGGTTATTAAGCAATATTACAAAGATAGTGATTGTTTACCTGATTTACTAAAAATTTTACAGGGCGGTCCTAGCTTGGGGGTTTGTTCACTCTATGCATGTTGTATCGTGTTTCATTGCTGCATGTGAATGCACTGCCTAATACCTATATAATTGTAATGACATATTTACATCCCCGCATTGTAACAGACCAGGTTATCCAAACACCCTTTCTACAGCGCATTTCTGGATAGCATGTGCAACAGCACACATGCTGTATAGCACTTCTTCAATGCAAAATGATTGAGAGGGCCAAGGAAAGGCGCTTGTGGCCATTAACAAGACAGCTTGGCAGAGCCAGGACAAGGTCCTATAACACCCAAGGTTGAGACACCAAAGTGTGCCCCTCCATTCTTCCCACCACAGCTGTCACACGCTGATTGCTAATAGACTAAGAGGTGCCCCAGGGCCCCCAAATCCCTAACACCTTAATCTCTAGTTATCTGGCTTGCAGTCACCACCATGTATCCCCTTTTCTTATGTCTCTCTTTCAAACACAATAGGGGAATGATAGCCGAGTGAGTTGTGCCCCCCCCCCCCCCCTCGAGGCTGGAGCCTCTCTTGCCTCTGCCTCAGCTGACCCTGAAGCTGGGTTGTCAGATCCACTTTGAAGCACAAACATTTTTCTGTAGAAATTATTCTCCTACGTTTTCCGATTTTTCAGATAACATCAGCCCTATCATTACTGCTTTTCCCTTTACTATCATCAGCATAAATGAAAGCAGAGCTGGGACAAGGTCCTCCAGCACCCAAGGCTGAGACACCAAAGTGCACCCCTCCATCACCCAGCCGTCACACACTGATTGCTATTAGACTAAGAGGGTCACAGGGCCTACAACTTCCCCAACACCTTAATATCTAGTTATCTGGCTTGCAGTCACTGCTATGTATCCCCTTTTCTTATTTCTTTCTGCTTCATACACAATTAGGAATGACAGCTGAATGAATTGTGCGCCCCCTCCTACACTGCGCCCTGAGGCTGGAGCTCCAGCCTATACCTCGGCCCGGCCCTGAATGAAAGCAATAAAGTAGGAGACAAGCATACATAGCATTTTAGTAAGAGGACTATTTGTTCCTTTCTAGCCCCTTACACACTCCTCCTGATAGAGTTCTGGTTCACCATGATCTTGTGAGGCAACATGTAACTCTAGTTTACTTAAAAACGATTTTAGAAGATACATTAATGTGTTTATAGAGATCTGCAATTCAGACAATGCAAAGCGTCAATGAAAACTGCACGACTGCCTCCATGAATATCGGAGTATGTCTCCACTCCACTATCGCGGAAACATAAGAGCCTCGGCGGCACCCTATCACGTAACGCCTAATCGCCTATCCTTCCACTGGCGTGCTCGTACGTTAAAACTACACATCCCAGAAGTCTCTTTTCTATTCTACTGTACGTGTGACGTCATTCACTGCGACCGACGTTCCCTCTACATGTGATGTGTATTGGTAGTGAGTGCGTGCCAAGATGGGGAAAGTGAGGAAGACGAAAAAGAATACTTACAACTACAATATTGATAGAAAGAAACTAAAACGACGAGCTAAGAAGAAAGCGGCTCCGAGGATTCCATGGTGAGGCCCATCAGCCAGCATCGCGTGTGTGCGAGAGAGTTCGTGTGTTGCAGCTTAGGCCATTTCGGCTAGAGGAATATGTTCTGACACGTTATTGTCATGTATTAATAATGTAGCGCCATCATCTTACGTGGTGCTGTACAGAGTAAGGAGGTCAATTGATACTTGACCTGTTCTAGCTGCCTACACATGTTAACAGATGGTACATTTATAGTGTAGGCTCTTAAGGAGTCCATACATTATTCAATTCTCCAAGCAGATTCAATCGTTATTTTATTTTACTTATTGTATTTATAAAGCGCCAACATATTACGAAATCTATCAAAACTTGATTGTGCAGGTTAGATAGATTTTTCTCAAAAGGGGGCAGTTGGGTGCTTGGCGGTAATAGCATTTAATTTCAGGACTATTTTTTTTTATTCAAGTATTTATATAGCGCCGACATATTACGCAGCGCTGTACAGAGTATATTGTCTTGTCACTAACTGTCCCTCAGAGGGACTCACAATCTAGTCCCTACCATAGTCATATGTCTATGCATCAGTGACGGACACAGGCAGCAGTGGGCCCCTGTGCAAAATATCAATTGTGGGCGCCGCGGCAAAAAATGGATGTGGCTATAACCTGCTGCGCGCGAAGTGCGCCGCGGCAAAAAATGGGTGTGGATAGAGCCTGCGGCGCCTAGCGCCGCGGCAAAAAAATGGGCGTGGCATTGACCAGAAAAGGGCGGAGCTAACTGTAATTTAAAGCGATCCCGGGGTGAGAGTGATATGGAGGCTGCCATATTTATTTCCTTTTAAACAATACTAGTTGCCTGGCGGCCCTGCTGATCTATTTGGCTGCAGTAATAAACTGAATTACACCAGCAACAAGCATGCAGCTTAATCTTCTCAGTTCTGACAATATTGTCAGAAACCCCTGACCTGCTCATGCTTGTTCAGGGTCTATGGTTGAAAGAATAAGAGGCAGAGGACCAGAACGGCAGCCAGGCAACTGATATTGCTTAAAAGGAGAGAAATATGGCAGCCTCAATATTATTCTCACCTCAGGTTCCCTTGAAAAGTGCAACGCAAAGACAGTGGGCCCAAGTTTTGGTGACCCTTTCCCCAGAAAATTCACATAATTGTGCAGGTTTTCTCAAGAAAATACACATAATGTGAGCAGATTTGCCCAGAAAATACATTCAATCATGTCGACAGATTTGCCCAGAAAATGCTTTCAATCATGTCGGCAGATATGCCCAGAAAATACGTGCAATGATGTCGGCAGATATGCCCAGAAAATACGTGCAATCATGTCGGCAGATATGCCCAGAAAATACGTGCAATCATGTCGGCAGATATGCCCAGAAAATACGTTCAATCATGTCGGCAGATATGCCCAGAAAATACGTGCAATGATGTCGGCAGATATGCCCAGAAAATACGTGCAATGATGTCGGCAGATATGCCCAGAAAATACGTGCAATGATGTCGGCAGATATGCCCAGAAAATACGTGCAATGATGTCGGCAGATATGCCCAGAAAATACGTGCACTGATGTCGGCAGATATGCCCAGAAAATACGTGCAATGATGTCGGCAGATATGCCCAGAAAATACGTGCAATGATGTCGGCAGATATGCCCAGAAAATACCTGCAATGATGTCGGCAGATATGCCCAGAAAATACCTGCAATCATGTCGGCAGATATGCCCAGAAAATACCTGCAATCATGTCGGCAGATATGCCCAGAAAATACCTGCAATCATGTCGGCAGATTTGCCCAGAAAATACGTGCAATCATGTCGGCAGATTTGCCCAGAAAACACATGCAATCATGTAGCAAATTTGCCCAGAACATACATGCAATCATGTGGCAGACCTGCCCAGAACATACACGCAATCATGTGGCAGACCTGCCCAGAACATACACCTGCTAAAATAAATAATAAAAAAAAACATTTACTCACCTGCAGCAGCAGACCTCCTGTCCCAGCCTCCATCCGGCGCGCAGCTCCCATGGGTGGTTGGGTGGATAGGTAGCCTGGTGGGTAGGTAGGTAGGCAGCCGGGTGGGTAGGTAGGTAGCCCTTAGCCGGGTGGGTAAGTAGCCTGGTGGGTGGCTGGGTAGCCGGGTGGGTAGCCTGGTGGGTGGCTGGATAGGTGGGTGGTTAGGTAGCTGGGTGGGTAGGTAGCCTGGTGGGTCTTTAGGTAGGTAGCCTGGTGGGTTGGTAGGTAGCCGGGTAGGTAGGTAGGTAGCCGGGTGGGTGGGTGGGTAGGTAGCCGGGTGGGTGGGTAGGTAGCCGGGTAGGTAGGTAACCAGCAGGGTGGTTAGGTAGCCGGGTGGGTAGCTAGGTAGCCGGGTGGGTAGGTAGCCGGGTGGGTAGGTGGCCGGCAGGGTGGTTAGGTAGCCGGGTGGGTGGGTAGGTAGCCGGGTGGGTGGGTAGGTAGCCGGGTGGGTGGGTAGGTAGCCGGCAGGGTGGCTAGGTAGCCGGGTGGGTAGGTAGCCGGCAGGGTGGTTAGGTAGCCGGGTGGGTAGCTAGGTAGCCGGGTGGGTAGGTAGGTAGCCGGCAGGGTGGTTAGGTAGCCGGGTGCGTGGTTAGGTAGCGGGGTAGGTAGCCGGGTGGGTGTGTAGGTAGCCGGGTGGGTAGGTAGCCGGAAGGGTGGTTAGGTAGCCGGGTGGGTAGCTAGGTAGCCGGGTGGGTGGGTAGCCGGCAGGGTGGTTAGGTAGCCGGGTGGGTAGCTAGGTAGCCGGCAGGCTGGTTAGGTAGCCGGGCGGGTGGTTAGGTAGCGGGGTAGGTAGCCGGGTGGGTGGTTAGGTAGCCGGGTGGGTGGGTAAGGTAGCCGGGTGGGTAGCTATCCGGGTGGGGGGCCCGACTATCCTCCCTCACTCACCTCGGGGCCCCCCTCCCGGTATGCGCGGCGGCCGGCGGGAGAGCAGAAAATACAGGAAGTCTCCGGCCGGGACTGCAGCAGACGCTAGAGGCAGCTGCTGCTTAGTTTCCGATATGTCTCCAAGTTGGAGACATATCGGAGACCAAGCGGCAGCTGCCTCTAGCGTCTGCTGCAGCCCCGGCCGGAGACTTCCTGTATTTTCCGCTCTCCCGCCGCATGGGGGGGGGGGGGCGAGGTGAGGGGGGAGGACAGAAGTCGGGGCCCCCCAGGTTAAAAAAATAAAAGATTAAAAAAAAAAAAAACTGCAATACTTAATGGGCCCCTGAAGCAGCGGAACTTCAGGGGCCCTCGTGCGGCGGCACGGCCTGCACGGCCGTATGTCCGCCACTGCTATGCATGTATCATGTAGTGCATGTATCATGTAGTGCATGTATCATAGTCTAGGGCCAATTTAGGAGGAAGCCAATTAACTTATCTGTATGTTTTTGGAATGTGGGAGAAAACCGGAGGAAACCCACACAGACACGGGGAGAACATACAAACTTCTTGCAGATGTTGACCTTGCTGGGATTCGAACCGGGAACACAGCGTTGGAAGGCAAGAGTGCTAACCACTCCAGTCGCAAATGCCACGCTTAACGAACGCAAGGTGCTTGGGGTAATGGAAGTCTATGGTTGATGCAAAAAGTGCAATTGCTCTAGTGCGATGCCGACTGAAGGAAAAGTACAAGTGTCTTACTTCGTGCCTGGCAGGGAGTACGTACCTGAACAGGGGGGCTGGCGCTATGTATATGACCCTGTCAGCGCACTTTGCCATAGGGTCATATGATTGTTGTTTTTTTCATTGTAGTGGGATGCGGCAGGGATATTGTACTGCAACGCAAATATCAAGTGTAAAACTGGCCTAATGCTGGGATTACACAATACGTTTTTTGCGTTCGATTCGGCGCGCAATCTATTAACCATTCTATTTTCTGCTTGATTCACTTATCTAAACACTCAGTCCGTATGGACAGACCCTATGGGTACATGAACATGCAGGCGTATAGCTTGCTCAAGTATAGAGATCCTAAATGGATGGGTTGAGGTCACACAAATATGTGACTCCTAAGTAGGGCACTAATACGGATAGGCAGTAGGCACTAATAGACGGGAGGTCCTTGCTTATCCCCCATACTCACTATTATCCTGTCTGAATATGGTGTGGCTATTCCACACAGTGCCTCTAGCTAAAGCCCTACTAACACTGAACTGATTGTACTAGGACAAAGATCCTACAAGGCTAGATAGCCCAATTCCAGAACTGTCAGCCAGTGCAGTACATAAATTCAGTATGAAAACTAGGAGGATAATACAAAGAAAGTGGACGGTGCTATATTACCAAGGTGCTGAAATATGGTTCTCTGACATGTTTCACCTCACGGCTTTTTCAAAGAGATGCTACACATATTTACAGTAATAAGATATATACACAGTATTTACAAAGTGCACCCCCCACCAGCAAAATATCCCCCTGTAAATGCCCCTGTCAGAGCATTTACTGGGGGATATTTAGTTTTTTTGATATGTAGTATTTTTTTTGGCAATGTGATTTATATTATACAAAATTTCAGAAGAAATTTTCGGTCAATTTTTCGATGCCAGTGCCTAAGGAGATATTTTAGCAATATCACTTTAAAGGTGTCCATTCACTAGTCATTTTTACTAGTCCCTATCACATTTGATCATTATGATCAAATCTTCCAAAGATCGATACCGTAATGTGGCTGCTCAATCATAATTTCAATTGATGCCCAGCTGAAATCGATTAAAAATATCTATCCAACCATCTCATACCCCAGATTTTCTTCTTCGCAACCAGGCTCCTATCCTCCGAGTGCTGCGGCAGTGCAATACAGCGTCGGCGAGCTGCACAGTAGTATAAAGCTACTCGTGCATGGTGGGAAAAGCAGTCAGCCGATTTTATATATATATATATATATATATATATATATATATATATATATTCCGATTTTTGATTCCAATTAAATCACGCAGCAGCATGCAGTACTTTTTTAATTGGCATGAAGAATTGGATCGTATAAAAAATCGGAATCATATGTAGTGTGCAAGAGGCCGTAGTCTTGCAGTCTTGCTTAGTTTAACCACGCACCAAAAAGTGAAAGGGGTCAGAATTCTTTCTGTATACATTTTTATAACCCATGTTTCTGTCACAAGCTAGCTATGGTTTCCTGTCCAGTAAGGGGTTTCATGCTCTCCTATGTTTCATTTGCAGTGAACCCATCAGAAATGCCTGGGATTACAGAAAGTCTGTGGCTACAAACCTGGCTGAGATGGGTCTTGCTGCAGATCCGAACAAGCTTCTGCCAATATGTGAAGGAACAGTAAGTACTGATTATTCCTCTATAGCATGTCTACATGGAAAACAAAGAACTTAGGGCAGGTGGAGCCAGTGAAGCCTTAAAGCAGATCCGAGATGAAAAAGTAACTATAAACAAGTAACTTGTCTATATATCTTATCTAAAGTTTAGGTAGTTTACACAGAAAATCTAGCTGCAAACAGCTTAAAAAGTTTGATTATTGCTGTGATATAATGAGGGCAGCCATGTTCTGTTTGTCACACTACTCTGAGGCAAGCTGATAGCATCTCCAGCCCTCAGCTCAATCCCCTCTCCTCCTCCCCTCTGCCTCTAAAATCTCTGGCTAGTAACCTCCTCCTTCCTGCCCAGACAGAGCTCCCATAAGCCCTTGATACATGGGTCTGAGTGCCTTGGCATTTTGGAGAAGCTGTGGTCGAGGCTTGTTTAGTTTATAGGGAGTTAGAGTATTAAAACAAAACAAAAAAAGTATTTGGCTTGAGGAATGGCCTATAAACTATATGAAAGGAACACAATTATGCAATGAGTAAAGGTTTATCTCGGATCCACTTTAAGGTGCATACACACCTCTTGACTAGTCACCCGTCAGGGATCAGGACCTGATTCCCTTGGGTGGTATAATTGCTATAAGGCTGATAACGTGTTCTGTTGCTATGAGCGAAGAAACAACAGAGCAGTGCGTGCGTGACATCACGTGGCTGGTGGGTTAGCAGCTCAAACAATGCAATTGGGCGTTGCAAGGGTGAATTGATCGCAGATCACTTGCGGGTTGAGGGATGCTGTACACAGGCCTATCAGCTGAGGCGGCAATGATCGCCTCCTTAGTCAGGCGTGTGTACGGGCGTTAAGAGCCAGCATGATCACTAAAGCCCAACTCATAGGGCGTATAAATAAATACACCATATGATACTTTAGTAAGCAATGTGTCTTTTGTAGTTTTATGTTAGACAAGGCTTCTGCTGCTGAAAATTCTATTCTACAAATGTAATGGTATCATGTAGCAGTCCATCTAGAAAGGTAATAGCAAGCTCTTTGCGCAGGCTCTCTGCTGCTTCTGTAAGCATCTTTATGCTATTTAGACTGTAATGGGGGAAAGTTACTAAAACTAGCCACATACTAATAGCTGCATGACGTGGCAAAACAACCAGTCCCTCTATGATTAGTGTCTACAATCTCAAAAAGATTTCTGGGTGACAGAAGGCTACGTAGTTTTAGTTACCGCTCAGAGATGGGTATTCCTGTTCAGGAAGCAGCAGCACAGGATCATGTCTCCCACCTTTATGTGGATTTTATGGTCCTTTATTGTTAATTTAAAAACTATGAAATGAGTGAAAAATCCTATTTATGTATCTGGATTGCTACAAAGGGTTCAGTTTCATGAGGTAAAATTTCCATACTATATCTGAACACACTTTGATTAGCTGTAGTTTTATGCTGACTTGTTTTTCCTATGAATTCTTTACAGACGGGCAACACAAATGTTAAACAGAGAACAGTTCGAAAGCCATATGTAGTAGACGGTAAGATATACATGTGCTGTGAAATAACTTGTTTTGAGCCTTAGTGTTTGTGTTTCCCTTTGTTTTGTCAAATCATTTTTGTGTTTTCTTTTATTAACCGCCTCTGGACCGTGTGTAGTGAAATCTACCGTCCTTGTTTATGGATTCTTAAACCTGACATGGGTAGATTTAACTACACAGGCTTTTTGCACTCCCATAAAGATCACACACATGCACTGCCACTAACTCAGTTGAGCGGTCATTAGACAGCTGAATTGTATGTAAGGATCAGGAGGCAGTTTTATTGGCTCCAGACCCTGTGATCAATGTGAGCCAATCAGTGATCACAGGGTCAGAAATTGCTATAAAAAAAATAGGCTGCCATATTTCTTTCCTTTGAAACAATATTAGTTGCCTGGCACCCCTGCTGATGTATTTGGCTGCAGAAGTGTCTGAATAACCCCAGAAACATGCAGCTAATCTTGTCAGATTTGGGTCTATGGCTAAACGTATTAGTCAGAGCATCAGCAGGACAGCCAGGCAACTGGTATTGCTTAAAAGGAAATAAATATGGCAGCCTACATATCCCTCTCACTTCAGTTGTACTTTAATGCAAACCTGAGACTAATGGTGTGTACACACTTAAAAGATTAATGAAAGATCTTAGACCAAATTTACCCCCTTCCATGTAGTTTGAGAGCCATACCTACACAGTCTATTCTATTGAGCTGAACTTCCCATCAGATAGAAACCTTTGCAAGATGCTGCACACACAGATGCTGTACAGACATAAAAGATCCGTATCTGCAAAAGATCCATTCCTGCAAATTGCATTCATAGTCTATGAGATCTGCAGATCCTCATACACACCTTGTTTAACAGACATTCATCTGCAGATCGGATCCACCAGGATGGATCTTCAGATCTGCAGATGAATGTCTGTTAAACAAGGTGTGTATGATGATCTGCAGATATCATAGACTATAAATGCATTTTGCAGGAACGGATCTTTTGCAGGAACAGACCTTTTACAGATACTGATCTTTTGAATGTGTACAGCATTTTTGTGTACTGCATCTTGCAAAGATTTTTATCTGATGGGGAGTGTAGAGTATGGCTCTAATACTACATGGAAGGTGGTAAAATTGGTCTGAGATCTTTTTATTAATCTTTCAAGTGTGTATGTAGCATAACTAAAAGAGAAAAAGTATAGATACCTGGAGGTTCCTTCCTTTTAACTTAGCTGTAGGGATAGCAGTGGTGCTTGGATGAATGATTCCTGTAAATGCATTTGTGTTAACATTTGCATGCGAGTGTGCAAAGGGTTAACTGTCTATATCTGCTTTACTTCTGGCATTGGAGAGGCAGGGGAGTGATAAAGTTTAGATCATGAGGCAGCACTACACTAATAGAAAACAGAAATTAGGTTATTGTGGTTTGCAGTGTTCCTCCCTCTGGTGGTCAGAAATAGAAATGTTCCTCTTGGCACTAGATCTGGGAAGCAGGAAATTTGGGCGCATGAGACAAGTGGACAAAAAGGGCGCTGCCATTCACTCCCATAATAAATATCGTTTAATTGGCGCCCAACAGGAAAAAAGGGCGCCGGAGAAAAATAACGTTTTAAAAGCGGCGCCCGGAGACTTTTAATGTTTTATAACTGCTTCTCATGATTACACATTATTTAATGATTTATAATTTTTTACACATTATTTTTAAACGAAAAACAGTACAATATTTTTAAAACATTATTTTTAAACGAAAAACCGCACAATATTTTTTAAAACGTTATTAATGCTTATCACAGGGGGTCTTAGGTTTAGGCACCAACAGGGGAGTCTTAGGTTTAGGCACCACCAGGGGGGTCTTAGGTTTAGGCACCACCAGGAGGGTCTTAGGTTTAGGCACCACCAGGGGGTCTTAGGTTTAGGCACCACCAGGGGGGTCTTAGGTTTAGGCACCACCAGGGGGGTCTTAGGTTTAGGCACCACCAGGAGGGTCTTAGGTTTAGGCACCACCAGGAGGGTCTTAGGTTTAGGCACCACCAGGAGGGTCTTAGGTTTAGGCACCACCAGGAGGGTCTTAGGTTTAGGCACCACCAGGAGGGTCTTAGGTTTAGGCACCACCAGGAGGGTCTTAGGTTTAGGCACCACCAGGGGGGTCTTAGGTTTAGGCACCACCAGGGGGGTCTTAGGTTTAGGCACCACCAGAGGGGTCTTAGGTTTAGGCACCACCAGGGGGGGTCTAGGGGTTAGGGATAGGTATAGGCAGGGTTCTGTGTGAGAGTAGGGTTAGGTATAGCTTTAGTAAAATTCTTATTAATGTTTTATAAAACATTATAAATTTCACTTTTTAAACAGGGAAGATTAACGTTTTTACAATTGCCGATTTCATACACATTATTTAATGATTTATAACTTTATAAAACATTATTTTTAAACGAAATATAGCACAATTTTTTTTAAACGTTATTCATGCTTATCGTTTAAAACCGTGCGCCCTTTTTTAACGTACGCCTAGATATGTTGTACAGTACAATGTCATTGTACATTTGTCCTAGACAAGATACTACTCATCAAGCTTCCCCAATCAGAATATGGGAGGAGGTGTGGCCTACTTGTGACTCACAGCAGCTGATCTGTATACTTGTTCTGGTCACTGTTCAATAAGATGGTAGTAATTTTAACTTGATGCAAATTTCATGACTTTGATGTGAATTTATACCAGGGCTGTGGAGTCGGTACAAAAATCTTCCGACTCCAACTCCTCAGTTTATGAAAACACGACTCCGGGTATCAAAAATGGCTCCGACTCCTTAGTCTAATACTTAACAGGGCTGTGGATTTTGTACAAAAATTATCCGACTCCTCAGTTTATGAAATAAACAACTCTGACTCCAACTCAGAGTGCCCAAAATTGCCTCGACTCCGACTCCACAGCCCTGATTTATACAGCTATGCTGGCCATCCCAGCCTGTCATTGCCAATGTGAATGCCCCAGCATGCTGTCTGTATTAGATCCACCAGAGCCCCATACCACCTGGGTTTCCCGGGATGTAGTGCTGCCACCTTGCTGAAAAAAAGTCTCTTCCTTTTCTATATTTGATATAAAAATTCCAGGGCCATTTTCTGCAAGGGAGCAGATCTGTGCACCTAAGCAAGGGTTGCCACGGTATACCGGTATGACGATATACTGCGGTTTGATTGCACATGGTAATCATACCATGCACAATCTGTTTACCAGTTTTCGGGGGGGGCGGGGCGCAGAGCGACGTAGCGGCGGGTCCAAATATTTGTTTAATACCGTGGTATTTTTTTTTTTGACAGTTTATCATAACGTGGAATTTTATACAGTTGCAACCCTAACCTGAACCCAACTGATACGGGGTTCTAATGTTTGGAGGAGCGTTAGATATACAGTATATCTTTAATTAAAATTTAAATAGTTGGAGTCGGTGCATATTTGTACAACTCTGTCTCTAGTTACCCAAAAATTGCTTTGACTCCAACTCCACAACCCTGTATTGCATCATGCAGTAGGCAGCTAGCCGTGGCATGGTGTGATTGACATTATACAAGCTTTCTGCTGGTTACCTATTGGTGCAAAGTGGTAAATAGTTGATAGCCATTAGATACTGATTGTTTTACTGTTCTGCTGCAAATAACCACCCTGTTTGATGCCCAGAGCAGAGTTTTACTTATGGGGCTGCTGTTTTGGTATGTACAATTTCTGAAAATGGCATTAAAGAGGAACTGTAACGACAAAACGGCCCCTGGGGGGTACTCACCTCGGGTGGGGGAAGCCTCAGGATCCTAATGAGGCTTCCCACGCCGTCCTGCGTCCCTCGGGGGTCTCGCTGTAGCCCTCCGTACAGCCGTGACGCAATATTTACCTTCCTGGCTCCTGCGCAGGCGCTCTGATGCCTCTCGGCGCCGAAGTAGGCGGAAATACCCGATCGCCGTCGGGTCTGCTCTACTGCGCAGGCGCAAGTTTCCGGCGCCTGCGCAGTAGAGCGGACCCGACGGAGATCGGGTATTTCCGTCTATTTCCGTGCCGAAAGTTGCCACAGCGCCCCCGCTGGAGCCAGCAAAGGTAAATATTGAACTGACAGTCGGCACAGTCGCCGGCTGTTCGGAGGGCTGCGGCGAGACCCCCGTGGGACAGAGGACGGCGTGGGAAGCCTCATTAGGATCCGGAGGCTTCCTCCACCCGAGGCAAGTACCCCCCCAGGGGAGGTTTTTGTTGTTACAGAGTCTCTTTAAGGCCTCTTTCAAAGTAAATGGGCAGCTGAAGGCAGTTAATTCACCATGTGTCAGTCGCTCTTGTGCACTGGCTGGGTGCTTGCTAGCTGTTCTGACTTAGGGCTCGTTTCCACTGTTGCGGTGCGGAATCGCCTGGATTCCACCGCAGAAGAAATCGCATGCGGCTGTGTTTCCGCATGCGGATTTAGCCGCGATTTCGCATGGCAAGGAGCCAGGCGAATTTAACCATGTCACTGCCTGAGTAAAGCTCCATAGCAAACCATGCGAAATCGCGGGGAAATCCGCATGACAAAGCCGCATGCGATTTCCCTATTAAATGCATTAGCGGCGATTCGCCCGCATTCCTCCCGCACGCGAAATTTGACGGCTCTGCCGTGCAGATTTCTGCCGCACCGAAAAACGCTCCCGCCATCGTACAAGTGGAAACAGCCACATCCACTTACATTGACTATGCGAATCCGCATGCAGTGCTCGCATGCGGATTCGCTATAGTGGAAACGAGCCCTTACCAGCATAACTGTCAAGCCAGCATACATTTTAGCACCGTCTTTATGCTCGTCGGCTTAGCATACAAAGGAGTGCTGTGCGCAGAGGGGTTAAGGTTACTTGCACACGGGGTGGAGGTTATTAGTTGCCCACCCCTGGATGGTTCTGAGACTTCTATGTAAAAGCACTTGTGTGCTAATTTGTTACAGCTTAGCCAGTGTGTCTGGCTAAGCTGTCAGATACACTGATGTATGGCCTGTTACAGGCCACATGTATCGGACATAATTGCACTGTAGTATACCTTACTGTGCCCTCCCCTTTCCCTCCTACCTAATGCCAGTTTCTACCTATGCATCTTTAGAGTAGATCAGGTCAGAGTATTGTACTGCCAACTTCTTGTCTCTCTCATCTAAACACCATTCTCTGACTCTTTCCTGTGATAAGTCATTTTACATCAAACAGGCATTTTATGAACGCTGCTGACATGATACAGTTGTTGTTTGGGATGCATTTTGGGGCCCCAAATGGAATTCTGATCTTTTTTTTTTTTTATGTTGGGTATGTCTCCTTTTCCTTAAGGTGCATACACACATCAGACCATAGTCTTTGGAAAATGAAAGATCACAGACCAATTTTACCCCCTTCCATGTAGTATGAGAGCCATACCTACACAGTCTATTCTATTCAGCTGAACTCCCCATCAGACAGAAATATTTGCAAGATGCTGCACACATTCAAAAGATCAGTTCATGTAAAATGCATTCATAGTCTATGATATCTGCATATCCTCACACACCTTGTTTAACAGACATTCATCTGCAGATCAGATCCACCAGGATGGATTTTCAGATCTGCAGATGATTGTCAGATATGCAGATGAAGTCTGTTAACCAAGGTGTGTATGAGGATCTGCAGATATCAGACTATGAATGCATTTTGTGTGCAGCATCTTGCAAAGATTTTTATCTGATGGGGATTCAGCTCAATAGAATAGACAGTAGGTATGGCTCTCATACTACATGGAAGGGGGTAAAATTGGTCTGTTATTTTTCATTTTCCAAAGACTGGTCTGTGTGTATGCACCTTTAGTGAGGAAGGGAAGGAGATGCGTATGGGAATCTGTACATTCAGGTTAAATACTTCTTCATTTAGAGAAGGATGCTGTCGGCTGCTCTGTAGGGTTTCTCCACACTGATTGCTGGTATTACTGCAGCTCCCACTATGATAATGACACTCACATGCTGCAGTTACTGGAGACACTTGATTTGATTGCATGTTTCATAACAGACAAGACTTTTTTAATGTTCATCTGATGAAGTGCATGCCATGAACTGACTGTATAGACTTGTACCAGTAAGATCAGTGTTTAGTCTAAACTCACCAATACTTTTTTAGCACTGAAGGCTGCGGCTAGTGTCCCTTCCAAACAGACTATGGGCATCTCTTCTGACATGGTCATGTACGTTCGCCACATGGTGGAAAACTATGGTGAAGACTACAAGGTACCTGATGGTCGTAAAAAGTTTGTTGCAATGATTTTGAGGTTTTTTTTCTGTTTGTTTCAGGCACCATCAGAGAAAACCTAATGGATTTTGTAAATTAACCCAGGTTTTGCAGCCATACAGCTTAAAAACAAATGTTCCTTTTGTAGGAATGTTTAAAAGAAATATTACTCACTTGTTCGAAGGGGATTTTATGTATATCAAACCTACTCTGGCAGTAGTTGAACCATAATCCCCTGCTGTGTGATTGCCCTCTTTCTTAGCAGGAGCTTCAGAAGCGGATAATACAACAGTTATTCTTATCTGATGCAATTAGGAAAGTCAGTGCAGTGCAGATAATTTCCACACAGCTGCATGATTAAAAAAAAAACTAACCTACATCATGACAAATCAGATATCTGGGCTGGTTCTTAAGGTGTTAAAAACAGTGTAGTGAGAGAATTAAAGCCTGGGAAGTACTGGAGGCATACTTATTTCTAGTGCCAAGATCGATTGCACATGACAGTTGTTAAAATGACCCTTGTGCTTGACAGACTCGTCTCCAGAATTCATAAAATATGGCAAGATTCCCAGCTCTGTCATGCAGCTACACATGTCTCTCTGTAATGACATGGTAAGATTTGTGTGTTAGATCATGTGCTGCAGGTTGTGAAGTAAAGCGTATCCTAATTGATCCTGCCAGAGTACCACTGCCCCTTCCCCCTGCATACATATGAAATTGGCGCCAGTAGACTTGGGTGTAGGATAAAGCCAGTATATGGCTGATCCTGCTTCTGCACAAGTCTGGCCCGTGTTAATTACTATTCCCCCTCCAGGCCGCCATGGATATTGGGGGAATGCTATAATTCATCTTCCAGCTATTGCTGGAGGCTGAATTATTGTGTTTAACTTCGGCTCAGTCTTCTGACAAAGCTGACGTTTCTCACTGAGCACCGCTGTAGAAGTGATTATAGTCTATGGTAGTGCCCAAATCTAGCAGCGCTGAAAAGCACTGCTCCGCTCCCCCTATGCCTGAGAATGGTTGCTTTAACTACCTTACCAGCATTTCATCTGCTGTGCCTCCCAGATAACTTAACTCCACCACCAATAATTTTTCCCTTCTGCCAGCATAACTCCCAAGCCGATGGGATGCTACATTTTAAAATTAGAATTACTTACTAGATGTTGAACTGCACTGTAAGCCATTTAAATCTGGATACAACATTTTGATTGAGCAATACACAATGGATTTCCTAGATAGCTATTTCTATCAGACTACTGCTGTTCCAATATGCTAATGTCTTCCTGTCCTCTAGGCAATGGCACGAGATGATCAGAATTATTACCAGGACACACCTAAACAGATACAGCGGAAAATTAACTTGTACATAAGGCACCATCCTCAGGAGTACCAGGCTCTGCTGGCTTCTAGAACAAAGCCGTGACCTTCAGCCAACGACTGGATCTGTTTTATAGACTTTTAAACAGCCTGTGATTGGAACGGACATTCTTCCATCTTGTCACCTAACAGAGGTTGAGCTCAGCCGAGTCCACAAAGGACAGAATATGAATGTGTGCTGGGCTAATGAAAAAGCAAGACCAGCTTTGACAAAAATTTGCCACATGACCAATGTTAGAATTCATTTTATATTTGTAACATTAAATATGGAAATGCCTAAGGAATATTTTATTACACCTTGTACAATTTTTTTTGTTTGTTTCTCATATAAAATAAGTTATATAATCAGTAGTAAAGACCTCTTTCCTAAAAGCCAGAGGTGTAGCAGGGACCAGCCCTCACTTCTGTCCCCTGAGTGCATCTTATGGCATCTGTTCCAAGTACCCAGTCAGTCTATCCAGTGCACATAGTGGAAGCTCAGGTGTGCTTGAAAGGTGAGTGGACATGTCCACATGTCCATTATGCAGTGCTGTCTCTGCCCACAGTCTGCCAGAAGCTGTTCTGTAGATGGATGACAGCTCTTTGTGTGTCTTTCACTTTTTGGAGCCTTTCTTCCAGCAGTGATTTCACAGTCTGTAAACTTGTACTCTGGCCGAACCCATCACATACAGCACTAGTTCCTAGTAAGGTCACTTCTCTTGTTCCCTGGATCCGGTGTAATGACAGTTCCCAGTGAATGTCTGAGATGCCGACTGCAGAATTACAGTCCTAAGGAGGGTTAGAGAAAAGTGTTAATAGACAGTCCTGAAGCTTTTCCCAGCACGTTATGGGCCTTTGTTAATAAAGCAGACATTAACAGCTTGCTTTGTAATTTGCTGTCAAATGCTGCACTTTACGTAAAGCCATAAAATACCTTTCTTCTAGCACAGTGTAGGCATCTAGGTGTAGTACTGGCAGCAGTAATGTTGTTGGGCCCCAACATAATTGGTATGGAGAACCCAAACACCCATCCACACAACATTTTGTTGCCTGATATATTCTTTACAGATAATTTTGGACCGAGATCTTCTATAGGAATACATTAATTTTCATGGTGCTGGATTTTCCTTTGAAAGTGATGATCAGGGCCGGCCTTAGGTTTCACAGCGCCCTGAGCGAAACCTGATTTTGGTGCCCCCCCCCCCCCATCCTCTTCACGCGCGCACACACACACCTACGATCTCCCCTTTATTATATAAAGGCATATTCCCCCCTTTAGTGTATGTATAGGCTAGGCTTGCAGATCCTCTTTTAGTGTATATAGGCAGATCCAAGACTAGGACTATGGTAGGATTAGCTTGAGAGCTCCTCTGAGGACAGTCAGTGACATGACTATGTACTCTGTAAAGTGCTGCAGGAGAGGTCAGTGCTATACAAATACATAATAACAATATGGTAGGACATTAGACTATGACTATGGTAGGATTAGATTGTGAGCTCCTCTGAGGACAGTGACATGACTTTGTACTCCGTAAAGTGCTGCTGAAGATGCCAGTGCTGTGTAAATAAATGGTAGCACATTGGGCTATGACTATGTTAGAACAGCACGGCCGCGTAGTGGTTAGCACTCTCGCCTTGCAGCGCTGGGTCCCTGATTCAAATCCCAGCCAGGCCAACATCTGCATGGAGTTTGTATGCCCCCCGGCTGTCTGTGTGGGTTTCCTCTAGGCACTCTGGATTCCTCCTGCATCCCAAAAACATACAGATAAGTTAATTAGCTTTCCCCTAAATTGGCCCTAAACAGGAATACATACACTACACTGATACAGACATAGTAGACTATGGTAGGGATTAGATTGTGAGCTCCTCTGAGGGAGTTAGTGACAAGACTATGCACTCTGTACAGTGCTGCCGAAGATGTCAGCACTAAATAAAAAAATTTGTAATAAAATAAATGGTAGGATTAGACTGTGGGCTCCTCTGAAGACAGTCCGTGACATGACTGTACTCTGTAGAGTGCTGCAGAAGATCATGTCAGTGTTATATAAATGAATAATAATAATATGGTAGGACATAAGAGGGTTGCAAGTAGACTGAGGCAAAGAAGGTGACACAGGAGACGCATGGAAGGTGAGCACGGGGGGGGGGGGGGGGATGCATGGAAGGTGGGCACAGGAGGGATGCATGGAAGGTGGGCACAGCATGCAAGGAAGGTGGGCACAGGGGGCGTAAGGAAGGTAGGAAGGTAGGAAGGTGAGCACAGTAGGATGCCAGGAGAGTAGTCACACAAAGAGATGCACAGGGAGAGAGGGTGGACACAGGATAGAGACAAAGATGGACACTAGAATAGAGATCAAATGGCAAAAATAAGAAGCCAGAATATCGCCTCAGTCTGGCTGTGTCTCAGCTCCCACCTCCATGTACGGCTTGCAGGCTATGTAGATGTTATCTCTGTCTCTGATCTCCCCCTCCGTGTACAGCTGCCGGCTGGGTCTGGTTGTGTCTCTGATCTTCCTCTCCTCCATGTACTGCTCCCAGTGCTAGTCTCCCTCCACTGCTCCTCACTCCTCTTAGTACAAATTTCGCGCCACAGCTGCTGCTGAACACTGACACGCAGCTGAAGAAACATCAAGGGGGGAGGAAGCAGGAGGAGGGGTAGGCGGGGCACTGGTCCTTCTGCTAATCAGCAGCTCAGTATTGAGAACACTGACCCAGTGGGTCAGTATGAACTTGGGCGGAGCTACCACGGAAGATGGACCTGCCAGAGCCCGCAGCCAAGTACATTTTCGCCAGAACGACAGGAGCACCCCCCTGGAAGCTGGCGCCCTGAGCGACTGCTCTGGTCGCTCAGGTCAAAGGCCGGCCATGGTGATGATGTCACACACCTATAGCTGAAACTTGAAAAAAATGTTTTGGTAAATGAAAAAAAAAAAAGTGTAAACATACTAAAAACGATCATCTATTGGGAGGGGGGGGGGGAGGGGGGAAGGCAGCAGAAGAGTCAATTCGGCCACTGTCTATTGCCAGCAGCCAAATTACACGCTCCCCCCCCCCCCCAAATTTGAGCACCAGCAATCACTGGTTCCCTAATCAATCACTGAGCATTGCTATACCCATAATTCCCATTACGATCCAGCTCTGCATCAGAATTAGCTGTCCCTACTTCCTCTGCTGTTGAGAGTAACTTTGTAGCCAGCACTGCAGTTTCAGTCCAGTGTAAAGGGAACCTGAAGTGAGAGGGATGTGGACCTATTTACAGTAAGTTGAAAAGATACTTTGCCAGGTTTTCCTGCTGATCCTCTGCTTCTAATACTTGTAGCACTAGGCCCTGAACAAGCATATGTAGATCAAGTATTTTACAAGATTAGCTGCATGCTTATTTCTGGTGCGATTCAGACACTACTGAAGCCAAAGTTCAACAGGACTGCCAGGCAAATGCTATTGTTTAAAGGGACTCTGAGCACCTCTCATGGGTATGCCTTTAAGCCAGACGACTTCCAACAAAGTCGTGCTACGACCCCTTTGGAGAAGCCTCTTCCTGCTTTATTCAGTGATGCACTTCTCTAACAGAAGACGGGTGACCCGGAAGTTATAACATAGCCAAGATAGCAGCCGCGATTGTTACATCGAACAAAAACTATTTGGTGTATAAAGGCGATTCAAGCATCAAATGAAAGCGGAGAGCACAAACTACAGAAAGGTATGCATAGTTAATTACGTTGCAGTAATGGTCGGAGTTTCTTTAAAGGCATACCCATGAGAGGTGCTCAGTATCCCTTTAAAAGGAAATGTATATGGTTACCTCCATATCCCTCAATTCAGGTCCCCTTTAACTACTATGCTTACCACTAGGATGGTCAATGAGATACAAAATATAAGTTGATGCAGGATTATAAAATCTGATACAGCTTGAAGTGGACCAATCAGATACCACGTTAGCAGGATTAGATTGGTCAATTTTCAATCTGCATAATTTTGCGTCCATATTTATTTGCATTTCATTGACCATCCCTACTGATGACAAATATTCATGCTGTGGTAGAGAAAGGAACTTGGCAGTGGTAATTGCGCTCTAGCAAAGAACACCCCACTTCGTTTTCAGGAGTGAGATCTGCATCACATGGCTCTGGAACAGCTGGTTGAAATAGTAAAAATGTGTAAAGACAGGTCCTATGCATCTCTACTTGAGATGCATATTCTCAGTTGATGCAGAATTATTCAAATTTATGCATCTTGAAAATGGACCAGTTCAATATCACCAAGGTCGAATTCGCCCATTTTCAAACTGTTTGCAGAACTTAACATTATTTTAATCCTACTGAGCATCTGTGCAAACAATGCAAAACCTGGGGAGTTGAACAGAAACACTAAAAACAGTCTGCTAGTAGATGTCGAGTTTGTAAACCCACACAGAGTCATATTAGATTATGACAGCGCTAGTTTTCCCATTGGACTGAAAGTGCAAAGCCTATCTCAGCTCATTTATTTGTGGCAAGATGGATTATTTCACAGGGGTTAAAAGCTACAAGTCAGATTAGCGGGTATCACACGCGCATCCCTGCTTAAGTGACGGAGCTCCGCTCTGCCAGCGGCGATCGCCATTATCAGACTATATGTACAGTGATGCTATCTACTGCAGTGCTGTACTGGGGACAGCCCTGTCACTCAGCTGTCCCCTGGAGAGAGGGGAAGGGGGGGGGGATAAAAAAAAAAAAAAATAAAAATAAAAAAAAAAAAAAAAATCGCTCTCATAGGCTAATGCCTATGAGATGATCCTGCTGGAGGGGGGGGGGGGGGGGGGGGGGGGTTAAATAAAATGCTCAGTTGTACGGTTCTGCAGCGAGCTTGTAAAAAAATAGCCTGGTCACTAGCAGGTTGTACACCTGTGGTCCTTAAGTGGTTAAGGGGAACTTAAACTGAGAGGGATATGGATGTTTCCTTTTCATCAATACCAGTTGCCTGGCAGTCCTGATCCCTTTGGCTGAAGTAAGGCTGAATCACACACCTGAAACAAGCAAGCAGCTAATCCAGTCTGACTTCAGTCAGAGCACCTGATCTGCATGCTAGTTCAGGGGCTGTGGCGGAAAGTATTGGCAACACCGGATCAGCAGGAGAGTCAGGCAACTGGTATTATGTTAAAAGGAAAAATCCATATCTTTCTCAGTTTAGGTTCCCTTTAAAGTATGAAACAGAGCAGAGCTAATAACCCTTTGAACTCCCCTGCATTAAGACCTTATCTGAAGCAGTGTCTCACTGTTTCTGAAATGCTTCAGAAAATAGGACTCCCTCTGGCTCAAGTTGGGTCAGAGAGCTCGGAGCAGATCTTTTGCGTAGATAACTGAAGTTTAACTCTTCTTGTACTGGAAACAATAGGAGACTGGTTCTTTGCTACTAATGTTCTATTTATTAGCTGTACTACACATACAAATCATATCATAAGTTTATCTTCGCTTTAAATTCCCTTTAAATGTATTTGTAAAGCAGAAAAAAATGCAAATTCAGTCATACTGAATTCTGAGAAAACTGCCAAAATCCCCTCCACCCTTATTAATGGAAGCATTTGGGCACATTTAAGTGTCCTGTCATTTTGGTGCTGATACCCTAAAACAGCTCTTATGTATACAAGCATTGTAACATGACGAGTTTACACACAAGTGCATTTTAGAAGTAAACTGGGCATTTAAACGCTGATAAAATGTCTGTGTACTCTCCGGGCCTCAGATTTAAGCCTTGTACACATGTATGTATTCTCTTGTAAACTTGCAAGGGCAGGGACCTCTCCTGAGAGGCAAAGAGTGTCCCAATCACGAATGGCACAGCAAACAGGTCAGGTATATGCAGATCTGCAAAGTGTTTCACCGTGGAAGTTTGCCCCAACGAGGCTCTCTCCTCCCTTGTCAGATGGTGTAGGGCAGGGGACCCCAACCTTTTCCGGCCCGGGGACCACTTACTGATCAAATTTTTCTCCGGGTGGGGGTGGGTTATTGCGCGCACGACCTAGTGGACAGTGTCGTGCGCAGCGGGTTACGGGGGGAGGGGCTGGGGTGCGGTGGCATAGCTAGCATAGTTGCCTCAGTATAGGGTGTTTAGTTGCCCCAGTATGGCTAGTATAGTCCCAGTATGGGTCGGTAGTGCCCTAGTATAGCGCCCAGTATAGCTAATATAGTGTCCAGTATGGGTAGGTAGTGCCCCAGTATAGCTAGTAAAGTGCACAGTATAGTGCCCCAGTATAGCTAGTAAAGTGCACAGTATAGTGCCCCAGTATAGCTAGTAAAGTGCCCAGCATGGCTAGGCTAGTATAGTATAGTTACCCCAGCATGGCTAGTATAGTTACCCCAGCATGGCTAGTATAGTTACCCCAGCATGGCTAGTATAGTGCCCCAGCATGGCTAGTATAGTGCCCCAGCATGCGTAGATGGTGCCCTCGCAGCCGCCGCTTCTGTTACCTTATGAGCGGGCGGGCGGCCGCTTCCGGATTCCCCCATGCGCCGCTCTCCTTCATGCATGAAGTACTATCTCCTCCTATAACAGGCACAGCAGCGCGTCTTGCGTCTGCTGTAAGGAGGGAAGGAGGAGGGGCAGCGGCTTCCTGTAGCGGCGATATGCATCGCCGCTACCATGGGAACCGCTGCCCCGCCTCCTTCCCTCCTTACAGCAGATGCAAGACGCGCTGCTGTTATAGGAGGAGATAGTACTTCATGAAGGAGAGCGGCGCATGGGGAAATCCGGAATCGGCCGCCCGCTCATAAAGTAACAGAAGCGGCGGCCGCAGGGGGAGGGGCAAGATGACAGACCCGCCGCAGCCCAGCTGGACACTGCCAACGGACCGGCAGTGGGCCGCGGCCCGGTGGTTGGGGACCCCTGGTGTAGGGCACAAGACCTCCGATGTCAATGTGACCAGGCACTGAATTGCCAAGGGCAAGTCCACAATCTATAACTAGGCAAGGTACAGAATCAGAGCGCACTATCCACAGAACAAACAAATACACAGGATCCTGGAGTAAAGCCAAGCTTAATAACAAGTCTGAGCAAAGGTGGATCAGCGCATCTCCAGGCCGCCTCTGAATGGCCACCAATCAGAGGTGCGCTGAGCCCCCCCCAGCGCACCTCTGCCTGGTGATGCGCTGATCCACCTTAGCGCAATTTTAAATTTTTACTTGGTAGCGCACCCAGGCTATGCATAATTTATGGTTAGTGTTAACGCCCCTCCCACGGGGGATGACTTCTTCGCAGTGGGAGGGAAGAGTACCTAAGTTGCATGCAAGCCATTACGGAAACCAACACCCTCCAGTGGTAGACAGGTGCATTTTATTTGAATGCTGGGTGTGTATTTTATCCCACTAGTAGGGGCTTGCACTCTCAAGCAGGCAGTCATAAGGATGCAATCTGTTTTTAGGTAGCATTGTTCCTTTTCTCGCCATTAATAACAAGTCTACTCAATCAAACGGGGTTCATTAATAAATGATACAGTAAGGACACAGGATACTGTATATCAGATTGGGGACAGTAGATATGGGATACTCTGGTCATGGGATAGTTGACACCAGATTTCTGGATGTTTCTGTTGCACTGGTGGATATAGTCCTGCAACCTTGCCTCACAGCCTGTACCCAGCATGGTCGACAAAACTGCAGCAGGCAGAATACTATTGTGTAGGATAGCTACATAGGAAGCCAAGTACCATACTAGTACATTTACGGGATGTGGAAGGAAACCCATCAAACAGTGTCCCAGCCCAGATGCAAACCTGAGAGTAGGGATGTTCAAAGAAATGCAAATATTTCTGAATTCATGCAGGATTATGTACATTTTTATGCAAATATATGCTGAACATGGGGGGTGAGCTTGACTGGTTAATTTTCAAGCTGCATATTTGCATAAAGATTTACATGAACTTGGAATTTTTTGCATCTCATTGATCATCCCCATTTGAGAGCAGAACTGGAAGGCCAGAGCGCTATCCACTCAGTCCCCATTCCATCCAAATACAGAAGACGTAGGCGTGAGAAGCTTGCTCTTACCTGTTTGTTTGCAAGCACCATCAGGGGCAACTTTGGTGCCTCTTCTAGCAGGAGATGCAGCTCATGTCTAGCCAGCTGCAAGCGTTTGTCATCAGTGGCATCCACAACAAAAACCATAATGTGCGCGTTCTTCAGATAGTGACTCCAGTATGTTCGAAGGTTCTGGCTACCTCCAACTGGGAGGGAACACAATGAAATACATTACATATTCAGGTGTGTCCTCCAACAGCTCACAGGCTGTCAGACCAGCCAAGCTACATCAGACAATCACACAGGACACACTAAAACCAGCTAGCTAGGTAATAAAAGAACGAATAATGCAAAGCTTGGTTTCAATGCAATACAAACCGGCTTTAAAGCTTAGTAATTAGAAGGTTCATGTGCTTTTTTTTTTTTTTTTTAAGAGATGAGGCTTACGCTGCTCAAAATTGTCTTTCATTTTTGAGGATAAGACCAGATGCATATAAGATGATTAATACACATCCAATTAGGATTGGACAATCTTACCGCCTCTGTCATGTAGTATGAGGCCCAACTATACTTTTGAATACTATGAACAGATTTGTGTAGGTAAGCTCTTATACTGCATGGAAATGGTAACATTGGATGTGTGTACCGGGGGTTGAGTGTCAAGCCCTCTGAAATTGGCTGCTTCTGTTCAGATGGCAAGAAAGGCACAGACTGAATCCTGGGGCAGAGTTAAGTGTCTGAAAGTGAGTTTGTGCGCTGGGAGGAGGTGGTTAAAGGTTAGGGATCGGAGGGAGGGTTCTGTGTCAGAGTAGGGTTAGGTTTAGCTATAGTAAAACATCGGTAAAAATATACTGTTAATAGAATATTGGTGATTGTACCGATATTCTATTATCGTCCGCTTCCCTGCACCCAATTTTCCCTAATGCCCGTATTTCGTGTACGCGTCTAGCTCTAGTCCTCAGGCAATATATCTATCTATGCTTGTGTTTTGAGAAGGACAGAACCATTGTTACTGGATGTATTCACCTTACTCCATTCTTTCCCATCTCTTAATTGGAGCTATACAGTAGAATCTCACTATAGTAAACTGTGATATAGTAAACTCTGTCCCCAGGTCCCGCCAAATGACCTTGTATAAATATACAACGTATAACCCATTCTGATATAGTAAACGACTTGGTCAGGTCTTTGGAAGTTTACTTTAAAGGGATTCTACTGTATGTGAGGAACACGACCCATAAGGACTGAAGTTGGACTTTCTTTTGGCTTACAAACTCTCATAGATTTTATTGTTATCTGTATGCTACATTGAGGGAATCTGATTCAGGACTCCCTGTTTATTTCGAAGCTGTCCGCAAAGGGTAAAATCTGTTTTCTCAAGAATGATACAAACAGCTATAAGAAACCAATGGGGGCTCTAGCTAGCTCTTCACCACTCTATCCAAAAATACACTATGTTTTCTAAGATTACTTTTTTAAAATATGATTGGTCTTTGCACATATGTAGTAATTTTAGCAGTTCAAATTCCATGTGTAATATTGGCAAATACCCCCAGAACGCAGAACCTACCATAAGTAGCCATAGAACTGAAGAACATAATATCACTTACCTTCTAGCAGCTCAATCCTCAGTCCTCGGCTGATAATCTGAGCAGTATTAAACCCATGGGTGGGCGCTGAACTCGATCTGGTGGTGTTTGTGCTTAGGGCATGGATTATACTGCTCTTACCAGCCCCGTCCAAACCGAGCACCAAAATCTGCCGATCCAAATATTTAGGCTAGACAGCAATGAAGACAAAAAAAACAAACCCACAGATCAGAGATTGTAGCCATTTATGGTGGTGATTTAGAGCTCTGGCAAGTAACAATGTAAATTAAATTGTCCTCCATAAGGTCAGTTCACACTACGAGTCTTGCACTGGTTGACTTTAAAGGGAACCTAAACAGAGGGATATGGATGTTTCCTTTTAAACAATACCAGTTGCCTGGCAGCCCCGCTGATCTCATTAGCTGCAGTAGTGGCTGAATCACACACCTGAAACAAGCATGCCGCTAATCCAGTCTGACTTCAGTCAGACTCAGAGCACCTGATCTGCATGCTTGCTGAGGGGCTGTGGCTAAAAGTATTAGAGACACAGGATCAGCAGGAGAGTCAGGCAACTGGTATTTTAAAAGGAAAAATCCATATCCTTCTCCGTTTAGGTTCCCTTTAAAGGACACCTGACTTAAAAAGTATGTGTACATAATACTCAACCACTGCAGACTTCATCCAACATCATCTGACATCCCCCAGGTGCCCCGTTCAGCTGCTGCTGCTCCATTCTGAAATCCGACACCTCCATATTGAAAATGGCGCCAACCCCAGAAGTTCCTCCAGGGTGAGTGCACTTCAGCATCAAAATGCCCGCTCAGGACACTTAGGCACAAGCTTAGCGGGGTGGAGAGGGTTGCGATTGGGTCTATACTCTGGAAGTCTGCCTCTATGAAAGTCAAACTTTTTTGCCAGGGATAACTGGGACTGGGGGAAGTGTGCAGGACTATGGACAGTGCACAGCGGTTATGTACCAGTAGACTAAACATACCTCTGTGCTTAGTTTAAATAGTTGAAAGTCGGTTGGTTTTGGTGGCACTGAATGGTAATTTGATGATCTTCATTGTAGTCCATGATATGCTAGATTAAACATGGTAGATAAAGACCGCCTCTGTAAAAAATGTAGTGTGTGGAATTTGTACGCATTACACTGTGTGCACTGCTATAGCCACAAATACCATTGTGGTATATGCATCACAAGCGGCCAGACTACCCTGTTTTGGTCAGGGGCATCTCTAATTACCGGTTACCATCCATTGCTGCTTTCAGAATTGTTACCAACTGAATAAAAGCTGCTTATTTGCTAAACTGTCACATGCTGCCCTGAAGTAGCCCCACATGATGCACTTTATGACTACACAAACACTCCATATTATACTATGTACTCTCTAGAGGTTAAAGTACAAGGTGTAATAGGAGTAAGCCAAGTAGCTATAGAAACCTCTACAATCTCAAACCTTTTAAGTGGAACTCTAGGCATTTGTTTGTAGCACAATAGCAGAAAGGTCAATACAGACACTGGACTTCTGACTGTTAAAAATAACTGTTTGGCCAACAGTCTGTACTGACATCCCCCAGCTTCTGTGCCCAACATAACTGAACTAGCAGCAATCAGCCCAGCAGAATTTTTCAGGAGCTTGCATTGCCCTGCTATGCAGCACTCTTGCCTCTCCTCACCCATAAATCAAAGCTAAAGGAAGGAGCAGTGAGTGCTCACTTGTGTGTGGCCTTAAAGAGACACTGAAGCGAAAAAAAAAACATGATATAGTGAATTGGTTGTGTACTATGAATAATTACTAGAAGATTAGCAGCAAAGAAAATATTCTCATACTTTTATTTTCAGGTATATAGTGTTTTTTTCTAACATTGCATCATTCTATAATATGTGCACATTACAAAACACTCAGCATTCAAAATGAGTCTTTCAGAGCAGTCTGTGAAGTAATGACCTCTCCTCTAGCAGAGGAAAAGTAAATAGTCCAGGAACAGTTGAGATAATAAAAGTCAGATAACATCCCTCTCCAGGACTAACTTAGTCGGAGAGCTTAATGGCTTGTTTGCACAGAGATAACAACTGGAGTTTCTCAACTGTTCCTGTACTGGAAACAATTACACTGATGTATCTGATCTTAATGTTTTATTTCTTAGCTGTGCTACACATACAAATCATAATATTTTTTTTCGCTTCAGTGTCTCTGCTTTACATACAAATAGTTATAGTGGTTATTGTAATTAACCACCTTAGCGGTATGGACGAGCTCAGCTCGTCCATCACCGCCGGTGGCTGCCGCTCAGGCCCTGCTGGGCCGATTTGCTCGCAGTAAAAAGCAGCACACGCAGCCGGCACTTTGCCAGCCGCGTGTGCTGCCTGATCGCCGCCGCAGCGCGGCGATTCGCCGCGTGCAGCGGCGAAAGAGGGTCCCCCCAGCCGCCCGAGCCCTGCGCAGCCGGAACAAACAGTTCCGGCCAGCGCTGAGGGCTGGATCGGAGGCGGCTGACGTCAGGACGTCGGCTGACGTCCATGACGTCACTCCGAGCAAAACGAAACAAGGTAGGCCGCTCATTGCGGCCTTCCTTGTTACTGCGGATCGCCGGAGGCGATCAGAAATATTGGTTAGGAGCGCCCTCTAGTGGGCTTTCATGCAGCCAACTTTCAGTTGGCTGCATGAAATCGTTTTTTTTTTATTAAAAAAAAACCCTTCCGCAGCTGCCCTGGCGATCTTAATAGAACGCCAGGGTGGTTAATGACCAAATATCATTTATCCTTGCTAAAACATTTTTTAAACTTCTGCATTCCATAGCTTGAGTTTAAATGTAATTCAGAAACGTTTTTACACTTTCTGTTGTGTTAACAGTTTCTTCAATGAAGAATCTGGACAGTCATTCTGTTGTCTTTACAATCCAATTGTAAGGAAACGCGGAAAAGCCGCCATCTCTCGAGGTGAGGCGGCTGTTTCCGCGTCCAGCATGGCGTCACAACGCGGAAAAAACGCCGCGTGCCGCATAGGCAGTGCGGCGGAATCCGCATCAGAGGCGGCCCCTGCACTAGATACATTGCATGACAGTACTGGTGTGGCTGGGACTGATAGTCCACCAAGATTCAGACTTACACGCGCGCGAGCAGAGAGGCAGAGTTTAAATAGCAGTTAGAAGGGTGTCGGCTGACCAGCTGGGTCAGCTGACAAATTCCACTGCTCTCATTGGACCAGCAATTAGGGAGGTCCTGGAAAGGTCCTAGAGTATATATACTGCTGGTTGTTCACTTGCTCTTTGTCTGGCGTGCGATCACATACGTGGGAGCACCCAGATCCGTAGTCAGATCCTGAAGTGTGCCGGGACCAGCTGGAGCTGTAATCCTACACTTAGCTAGATATTTGATAGCTAAAGTACTAGTTTGATTGTGATTATATGTTATGACTTTTGCCTGCCTCGACTATCCTCCTGAACTCTGACCTTGTACCTCGATATTTCTGATACTCTGTTGCCGAACCTCGGCTCGTTCCTAGACTGTTTCTGCCTCCTGATTTTGTACCCCGATATATCTGATACCCCGTTGCCGAACCCTGCCTGTACTTTGACTCCGCCTTTGCCTACTGTATTTGTACTTTATCTGTCCGTGTGTGTACGACCTGGCTTGTCTGACCTCGAGAACCGACCTCACGATTGGAGGCGGTTCCCAGTCCTGTTAGTGACACTTCTTCCTGAGTGTCACTCTCGGACTTTCCTTCCTACTGTCAGTCTGACTCCTCCCGTCTTGGAGAGCTCAGGTCTGCGGAAGGAATCCGTGCAGTTCTCCTTGCTGCACTGAGGCCTAGGCCTCCTAGTGTTACTGTTACACCAAAACACTACACTCTACTCAGGCGAACAGAGGTTAGTTTGTATATCGGATTATCGGTGAGACTGCAGATCACTTATAATCTGGTATATATCTGTATTTCCGGCGATACTGCAGATCACCGGTAATCAGATACTCTCTGCGCCCACCGATCGTTACACCAATCCTAATATTTTATTTTTCTTCTGGTGCCTTGCCATCATCTGCTTCTCCCAACATAACTGCTCCTGAACCCTCTCTGTGGACAGCTCCGCACAACAGCCTTCTTCACTACATCCAGAGCCGGCTCCAACTACAATGCCGCCGCCCCCCCCCCCCCCCCTTCCCTAAAGTGGCATTGGGGGCCCCTTTGTTGTTGCCAAATCCCCACCCCCTTCCCAAGCTGGCTGCCTTACCAACTTTACTGCTGTTCCCTCGTGGGGCCCCTGAAGAGTTTTCAGTCAAGTACCATCTCACCTGTTCTAGCAGCACACTCTGTGGCTCCATGTGCTCCCCGTCTTCATCCACCACTGGCTGCATCTGCTCTGTGACCATTGGCATGTTATTACATAACGTGTCAGGCAAAGTTACAAAGAAGAGGCCCTCTGCAAGCCGGAAGACGTGAGCGCACAGAACCACAGACTGACAAAGGAGTGCGCTCGCAGGCGAACTACAGACTGAAAGAGGAGTGCGCTCACAGGCGAACTACAGACTGACAGAGGAGTGCGCTCACAGGCGGAACCACAGACTGACAGAGGAGTGCACTCACAGGCGGAACCACAGACTGACAGAGGAGTGCGCTCACAGACTGACAGAGGAGTGCGCTCACAGGCGAACTACAGACTGACAGAGGAGTGCGCTCACAGGCGGAACCACAGACTGACAGAGGAGTGCGCTCACAGGCGGAACCACAGACTGAAAGAGGAGTGCGCTCACAGGCAAAACTACAGACTGATAGCGGAGTGCGCTCGCAGGCATAACTACAGACTGATAGCGGAGTGCGCTCGCAGGCATAACTACAGACTGATAGCGGAGTGCTCTCGCAGGCGGAACTACAGACTGACAGAGGAGTGCGCTCGCGGGGACAGGTGAGACGCTGCTCTGCCAAAGGATCTACAGGGGCCCCAGGAAGCACAGTCAGGCCTGAGTCACACTGCAGAGCACTTTTCAATCTGTTAGCACTGCATTTGTGTTTTTACAAAATGCTCCCATTGACCTGCATAAAAATCGCATCAATAGCAATTTAAAAAAAATAATCTGCACTAGAAACAATTTTGTAATGTTTTTTTCTGCAGGTCAGCTTTTGACAAAACGCAAGTGCAGCGCTGACATATCAAAAAGCGCTTGCAGTGTGTCTTAGGCCTCAATTTTGGGGGAGGAGAGACCTGGGGTAATTGCTCAGGTTGCCCATTTGGTAGTGCTGGCCATAAGCACAGTCAAAACATCTGCGTGACTGGCCTGTTTCCTAGCTGCAAACAATTGGCTTTAGAGGACAACTGAAGTGAGAGGGATATGGAAGCTGCCATATTTATTTCATTTTAAACAATGCACATTGCCTGGCTGCCCTGTACTGCTGATCCTTTGCCTCTAATTCTTTTATGAAAAGGCCCTGAACAAGCATGCAGATCAGATGTTTGACTCAAGCTTGACTGGATTTGCCACATGCTTGTTTCAGGTGTGTGATTAAGACACTAATGATGCACGAAAGATCCGAATTCCAGGCAACTGGTATGTTTTAAGAGGAAATAAATATGGCAGCCTCCATGTCCCTGCCATCTCAGTGAAGGGGCACTGCTGCACATGGATAGGGAACAACAACGTCGACCTGGGGCAAAAAAATATTTAAATCCGGCCTTGTGTATAGGTCCCTTGTTGGGCGTGCTCTTGTAAACAAATAGGCTAAGTTCACAGTGGGATTTTAGGGTCGCTAGTCTAGTTTAGGGGGACCAGCAGGAAACTTCATATGGAAATTCAGCTAACGTGATAGGGTGGACAGCACACTCCCAAACTGCTAGGCTTCACATAGGTCATAGTAAACTACACCCAACTATTCAGCCAATCACAACACTTCATGCTGCAGATGGTGATGTAATTGGAAAACTGTTCCCTATGAGGTTTACTTCTGGGTTCCCTAAACCAGTGTTCCCCAACCCTGTCCTCAAGGCCCACCAACAGTGCATGTTTTGAGGAAATCCACAAAGGTGGTTAATCAGCTCTGCTGAGACACTAATTACCTCACCTGTGAATGTTTGTGGTTTTCTGCAAAACATGTACTGTTGGGGAACATTGCAAAACTAGCACCAATGTTTGTTGCATTCCGTGTGAAAAACAGGAACACAACAGAAAGGAAGACTCTCAATGCATGTTATGTGTGCGTTGCATAGAGTGAATCATACAGTAAGCAAGTACGCTTCACTGTTAATGCATGGGTGATATGGTAATGCATTGGATGCACTGTGAACACTGCAGTGCAACTTTCCGTGTTACAATGGGCTCTATTCTCAAAGACTTTCTGCATGCGGTAAAGTACATGCGGGAAGTTTGCACCCAAAATACCGTCAAGGTGGAATTCTCAAAATGTTCCGCATGTTTTTTCTGCATGCGGAAAAAGTGTGGTAAAAGTGCGGGATTCATGCGGAAAAATTACCGCAAAAGTCGGTATTTTCCGCAATAAAAGATCAATTCTCAAAAATGTTCAGGCGCATCATTTCGTCGTTAATTACCGATTTTTTTTATCACCTACAAGTAGTAGGTGATATATTCCGCATCCCATTGACTTTAATGAAGTGTGGAGGCTTAAGGGCTGTGCTTGCTGGACTTTAACTTTTTTTTTTTTAAACACTTTTTCATGCGACCTTTTTACCGCACGATTCCCGCATGAATAATGGCTGTTTCCGCATCTTTTTTCCCGCATGCGGAAAACATGCGGAAAATATTAGTGAATGTGGAAAAAATGCGTAGTTTACCGCTGGCGGGAATATAGCAGTAATAAATTTTGCGGAAAATTTGGCTCTTTGAGAATAGAGCCCATTGTGTCGGTTACATCACACCACAACACCCCGCTGTGAATGGAACCTAAAGATAATACTGAAAATTCCTGTAAGAAGATGGACTAGTGTAAAATCTGTCAGATGTCAGCTTTTTATTACCATCCTACTGTGACGGCAACATAGGAGAAAAGTACTTTAATTTATAATTAATTTTACTCTTGGAGAAAATATACATTTTACAAGTATTCTGAAGCTTTCTCAATAGTGGCCCATATTCAATCACCATTTGTAGCCTTTGGAGTTACAGCAGGAGTGCTATGATGAGCTGAATGGGGTGGTGCTGGGAAGCCTGTGTGTTCCTGTCAGCTGGGGAGAGGATGTATGGAAGCTGATAGGTGTCAGTGGCTGCCAGGAGGGGTCACCACAGTA